>NC_090757.1:355067-357567 GCF_036898095.1 Palaemon carinicauda
AAAATAACAAGAGGAAGAGAAACAAGATAGAATAGTGTGCCTGAATGTACCCTCAAGCAAGAGATCTCTAACCCAGGACAGTGGAAGACCATGGTACAGAAGCTATAGCACTTCCCAAGACTAGAGAATAATGGTTTGATTTTGTAGTGTCCCTCTCCTTGAAGATCTGCTTACCATAGGTAGAGAGTCTCTTCTACCCTTACCAAAAGGAAAGTAGCTACTGACCAATTACAGTGCAGTAGGTAACCCCTTGAGCGAAGAGGAACTATTTGGTAATCTCAGTGGTGTCAGGTGTATGAGGACAGAGGAGAATGTGTAAAGAATAAGCCAGACTATTTGGTGTATGTATAGAAAAATGGAAAATTTACCGTAACCAGAGAGAAAGATCGAATGTAGTACTGTCTGGCCAGTCAAAGGACCCAATGACTTTCTAGCGGTAATATCTACAAGAAACTATCATGATTGAGCGGGACTCGGTCCCCAGTCCGGCAGATCATCAGGCAGGGACGTTTCTAATAGGCCACCACAACCCCCAGTTTTATAACAGGAAGTCCAGGCTATTTAGACTCGAACCCCAGTCTGTTAGATCACCAGGCAGGAATGTTTCCAATAGACCACCACAGCCCCCAGTGCTATAACAGGAAATCCAGGCTATTTTAACTCGAATCCAGTATGGCAGATCACCAGGAAGGGAGGTTTCTAATAGGCCTTCAAAACCCCAGTGGCTATTTTGACTCGAACCCCAGTCTGGCAGATCACGAGGCAGGGATGTTTCCAATAGGCCCCCACAACCCCAGTGTTATAACAGGAAATCTAAGCTATTTTTTTTTTTTAAAGTATGAAATCCAATCATACGTTATGTACTTACAGTTGCCTACTGGTGGAGTCGTTTGTTTAACAAAGTCCCCCTCCTTTCTCGCTTTCCCTTCGCAGGCGAAGGGGAAAAAAAAGAGGGGAAAAGAGGGGTGTAGTCGGCACCAACAGCAGCAACAGCATCATCGTGAATTCTCAGAAGAGGGGATCGCTTCCCTCGGAAAATTCAGGCCATTGTTTCTCTTCCTTTTCGGGATTTTCAGCGTTTATCCTCTCGCTAATAACATTCACTTCGTTTTGCTTTTATCCTTTAGTCCTTCGGAAGGGTAGAGGAAACCCCCCCCCCCCCTCCTCCGTCTCTTCTTCTTCCTCTTCTTCTTACTCTTGTTTTTATTTCATATTTTTTTTTCCTTATTTTCGCCATTTCGTTTATTTCATTTGAGATTTTGTCGTCGTATTTTAAGCATTAGGAATATATATATATATATATATATATATATATATATATATATATATATATATATATATATATATATATATATATATATATATAAAATACTCTTATCTGAATATAACATGATTATATATGACTTCACACAGATTTTCCGTTTTGGAATACATACATACATACATATAACGTTTGTGTAATTGATCGCTTATTGTATTGGAACCTAAGAAACAATTAGTTATTAACTCAAACTTCAAGTAAAACACTCATTATAATAATACAGTAATCTGAATAGTAAGCTGAAAGCGAACACGAAGAGATAACAGTACTTGGATCTTATGACAGGAGACTGAGTTGAAATTAACGAAGGTCCCAAGAGGCAAATAAGTCCAAGATAACCTTAGGTAAAGGGCAGTATCAGTACAGTACAGGTAAAGGGCAATATCAGTACAGTTAAATGGCAGTATCAGTACAGTACAGTTAAATGGCAGTATCAGTACAGTACAGGTAAATGGTAGTATCAGTACAGTACAGTAAAGGGCAGTATCAGTACAGTACAGTAAAGGGCAGTATCAGTACAGTTAAATGGCAGTATCAGTACAGTACAGGTAAAGGGCAATATCAGTACAATTAAATGGCAGTATCAGTACAGTACAGTGAAGGGCAGTATCAGTACAGTCCAGTTAAATGGCAGTATCAGTACAGTACAGGTAAATGGTAGTATCAGTACAGTACAGGTAAATGGTAGTATCAGTACAGTACAGTTAAAGGGTAGTATCAGTACAGTACAGGTCAAGGTCAGTGTCTGTACAGTACAGGTAAATGGTAGTATCAGTACAGTACAGTTAAAGGGCAGTATCAGTACAGTACAGGTCAAGGTCAGTGTGTGTACATTACAGGTAAATGGTAGTATCAGTACAGTACTTGCAAACGTTGATATCCGATGAGTTTTTTCAGGTACAGTAAGCATCTTTAAACATTACTCTAATTATTGCTCATCTATTTACAAGAAAGTCTCATTAATTTTTCAGCCGGGAAATTGTGAGTACATTCAGCAATGGTTTTACCTTGTGAATAAAGAAAGAAGAGTCCGATTTATGTAATAAATATTCTCGTTATTTTAGTTGTGTCACCGACATTGATAGTAAATATATTTTTAACAATGTATGTATATCAAGCGTATTTCATTGACATAACTCCAAAAAAAAGTTTTTTAAATGTTTTTTTTATGTTAACTTT
>NC_090757.1:365067-377567 GCF_036898095.1 Palaemon carinicauda
CATATATATAGATATATATACAGTATATATATATATATATATATATATATATATATATATATATATATATATATATATATATATATAAATATGGTTTTTGTTGGCAGGCATTGAATGAATACTGATAGATTGATAGAATCAAATAACAAAAGTTGAACGAATTTAGATTGTATTAAACTGAATTAATTTTCCCCAGTTTCACTTTCAGTACCCATCATTTTTTTTAATTTGATTTTCAGATTACCATATAAAATATATTGTTTTCACAGCGAGTTTCTTTTCTGTGTCTCAACTGTTTTATTTCAAATGCATAATGTATAAAGGTAATTAAGTTTCATTTATGAATTATATTGTTTTCCTCCATCTTAGATAAACTAATGTTAATTCTATATTGATAGTGATGATTTTAGTGACCCAATTATGTATTGATTAAATTATTATTAAACAAATAATTTTTGTTAGAGAAATAACTTTAAAAGAAACTTCCTGAAGATTAACAGAAAGGAAAGAGGAACAGAGATATTTTTTCCACCTTTGATTTACTTATTTTTTTCCTTATTTTCTTTCTATTTTCTTTTGTCTTTGGCAGGATCAAGTAATCGGCTCATGACACGAGATTGATAGTTCCATCCCCCATCCTAACCTGGGAGCCACGCCACCTCAGTCAACTACCCACCAGGTATCTAAACTCCCTTCTATTTTTATTGATTTTGGGATCTTTTATTATTATTATTATTATTATTATTATTACTTGCTAAGCTACAACCCTAGTTAGAAAAGCTGGATGCTATAAGCCCGGGGGCCCAACGGGAAAAATAGCCAGTGGGGAAAGGAAACAGAAAAAATAAAATATTTCAAGAAAAGTAACACCATTGAAATTATATTTTCTATATAAACTGTAAAAACTTTAACAAAACAAGTGGAAGAGAAATAAGACAGAATGGTGTGCCCGAATGTACCCTCAAGCAAGAAAACTCTAACCCAAGAGAGTGGAAGACCATGGTACAGAGGCTATGGCACTACCCAAGACTAGAGAACAATGTTTTTTTTTTTTTTTTTTTTTTTTTTTTTTTTTTTTTTTTTTTTTGGTTCATCGACTATGAGTGAGTGGGAACACAGTCTGGCTGAGTCTCAGCCGCTCCAGGCCAATGAAAAATGAGAAATCGTTGAACTGATCTACGGTTTCCTTATTTTCTAATTTTATAAAGATTTTATATTATATTTATAATTAGCGTCATTTTAAGTTGAGGGTTAACTATGGTTTACTAATATTATTATTTTTATGAAGATTGTATATTATTTTTATTTGATTACCATAATTTTGAGATGATGTTTAATCAAGGTTTTCATTTATCAGTATTTCATAAAGCTTATACATATTTTTATTTTTATTTTCATATTTTTTTCTGATTTTTAACTAACATTTTTATATATCACTATTTTATGGAGATTGTACATTATTTTTATAGTAATTATAATTTTAAGCTTGTACATTATTTTTATAGTAATTATAATTTTAAGCTAAGGTTTAACTATAATATCATTATATCATTATTTAATGTAGCTTTTGCATTTTTTTTTATTATGATTATCATCAATTCTATCTGAAGTTTAACTAACATTTTCATATATCATTATTCTTTGAAGATTTTATATCACTTTTATAATGATCATAATTTTTAGCTAAGGTTTAACTATAGTCTCCATATATCTTTCAATGTAGCTTTTGCATTTTTTATTAAAATTATCATCATTTTTATCTGAGGTTTAACTAACATTTTCATATATCATTCTATGAAGATTGCATATTACTTTTATAATTATCATAATTTTTAGCTAAGGTTTAACTATAGTCTCCATCCATCATTATTCAATGTAGCTTATGCATTAGTTTCCTTATAATATTCATAATTTTTAGCTAAGGTTTAACTATAGTCTCCATCCATCATTATTCAATGTAGCTTATGCATTAGTTTGCTTATAATATTCATAATTTTTAGCTAAGGTTTAACTATAGTCTCCATCCATCATTATTCAATGTAGCTTATGCATTAGTTTGCTTATAATATTCATAATTTTTAGCTAAGGTTTAACTATAGTCTCCATCCATCATTATTCAATGTAGCTTATGCATTAATATTCCTTATAATATTCATAATTTTTAGCTAAGGTTTATCTATAGGCTCCATCCATCATTATTCAATGTAGCTTATGCATTAGTTTGCTTATAATATTCATAATTTTTAGCTAAGGTTTAACTATAGTCTCCATCCATCATTATTCAATGTAGCTTATGCATTAATATTCCTTATAATATTCATAATTTTTAGCTAAGGTTTAACTATAGTCTCCATCCATCATTATTCAATGTAGCTTATGCATTAATATTCCTTATAATATTCATAATTTTTAGCTAAGGTTTATCTATAGGCTCCATCCATCATTATTCAATGTAGCTTATGCATTAATATTCCTTACACTATTCATAATTTTTAGCTAAGGTTTAACTAAAGTCCCATATATCATTATTCTATGAAGATTAAATATTGCTTTTATAATGATCACAATTTTAGCTAAGGTTTATCTATAGGTTCCATCCATCATTATTCAATGTAGCTTATGCATTAATATTCCTTATAATATTCATAATTTTTTGGCTAAGGTTTAACTAAAGTCCCATTATATAATTATTTAATGTAGAATGTAGTTTATTTTTATTATAATCCCCATCCTTTTTACCTGATGTTTATTGCCTATTGAGTGAATTTAAACCCCACCCATCCATCACTTTCTCTCTCTCCCTATTTTTTTTCTCTCTCGTTGAAATAAATTTCCCCCTCGGCTTTAATTGTCTTCCTCACTCTGTTTTATTGCTGTAATATTAGCCCTGCATATTTCATAACTCGCACCATTTGCATTTCAATCATCACCACCATATAGGCAGCGATTCTCTTGTTTATTACCTTTTTTCCGCAATTTCATTTCAATAATACAAATGATAGTTTGTATTTGGGTGTATTACACCTCCTGTATCAAGCGCATTCAGTATACAGATACCCAGTAAAGGTTAGATATAACAACAGATAGTTTGTGATTGATAAACTCTTTAGATCTGTCTCGTTTTTTATCAGGAATATTTATCTCATGTATATTTTTATACGTTGTTTATAATTATGTAAAAATATTATTTCCATTTCCTACATTTCACATCTACCCCTTTGCCATTGATATTAATATTTAGAGGTGTCTAATGTCAATCTTTTGTATATTTTCTCTTATACGTTCTAAATAATTATATTAAAACATTTTGATATCGTACATTTCACATCTACCCCTTTGTCATTGATATTAACATTCAAAGGTGTAGAATTTCCATCTTTTGTATATTTTCCCATATACGTTCTAAATAATTATGTAAAAACATTTTCATTTCCTACATTTCACATCTATTCCTTTGTCATAGTTTTTATCATTAATATTCAATTTCAACCTTGCATAGTTTTCCTTATACGTTTCTATATAATTATAAAAAAAACATTTTCATATCCTATTGATATTCAAAGGTATCGAAGATCAATCTTGTATATTTTCCCTTATACGAGTAAATAATTATGAACTAACATTTTAATTTCCTACATATCACATCAATTCCTTTGCTGTTGATATTAATATTCAAAATGTATCGAATTTCAATTCTATCACTATTGACATATTCAAATTGACATTTAAAGGCATAAGTCTGCAGTTCACGGCTATCGCATTACCTCACAGAAATTCTCATTTGCCAAAGTCATAAATTATCAAACTCTAGTAAATTTTCTCTGCTGTTGGTATGGATTCCCACCTTTAGAACATACACCCCTTTGGAGTAATTTTATAGACTATTTATATGTTTAATTTTTATAGACTATTTATATGTTTTGTGGGTTTTTTTTTTATGTAGGTGGAATGGTGTATACCATTCCTTTGGTATTCAGGTTACAGTTTGTAGTTTAGCCATATATGCTTGGATATGTGATTTATTTATGTGATTTGTATGTCCTGCACGTTAAATCTCTCTTATGCTAACATATATATATATATATATATATATATATATATATATATATATATATATATATATATATATATATATTATACATTTTTTTAAAATCATCATCAGCCGTGACTGGTCCACTGCAAGACGAAGGCCTCTGACATGACCTTCCACTCTTGTCTGTTTAAAATTTTATGCCAGTCTTTACCTACAAATTTTCTTAGCTATTCGATCCATCGTCTTCTTTTCCGTCCCCCTGCTTCGTTTGTAATCTCTAGGGACCCATTGAATTATTTTTAAAGTCCCTCTAAAATCTGTCACTCTCATCATATGTCGTGCCTATTTCCATTTAATTTTCTTACATATTAGAACTGCCAACCCCTTGAATTTTCTTCCTGCCTTTGTTACCTCCGTAGATTAATGAAACTTGCAGGGATTAACTGTTATGTAAAAAGCTGGAAAGGATTACATTTTAGAAGGGCGAGGTCTCGATCAAACAAAATGACCAATTCACGTAATCAGCCATAAGTTTGAACATCGTTGTCACAGGGACTGCAAACTTAGTTCTTATTTTTGTGTATGATAATTCACGCCCTACATGTCAAGGTTGAGTCCAAGGTAAAGCTAAAGGTCAAATTCTGGTGATCAAATACTTGGACACAATATTTACCCCTTGCGGTTTTTTTTTTTTTTTTTTTTTTTTTTTACAGGTTCCTGGCCACAATTTTAATAATAGAGTAATGAAACTTGCAGGGATTAACTGTTGTGTAATAAGCTGGAAATTATTAAATTTGGAAGTTCAAGATCAAAGGTTAAGGTCACAGTCAAGCAAAAGGTCGAGAAATAAGCTACCGCGGTGGAGGTCTGCGCTCTGCTAAGTGGCCCTCTTGTTTTTCCTATCTTTTAACCTTTTTAATCTTTTAAGATCCATGAAAGTTTATCTCCCCACTCATCTTCCTCCTCCTTGTTTCTTTAAGCCTCGGGCTAGAAGATGGTATCAAGTTTCGCCTTCCTTTGAGCTCTGTACTTGGATGTCCATAAAATAAAAAGAAAAAGAAAATGTCGTTTCTTGTTGTGTGTCGTCACTGTAAAAAGTGAGCGAAGAGGTGTTGAAATACAATTGACGGCTTTATCGGATAATACAGTTACGAATAATATAATTGTTAATAATACAGTTACGAATAATATAATTGTTAATAATACAGTTACGAATAATATAATTGTTAATAATACAGTTACGAGTAATAAAGTTACGAATGATACAGGTGCTAATAAAACATTTACGAAAAATAGAGCTATGAATGATATAGTTGCTGATAATACAGTACCGAATAATACAGATGCTAATAATAAATTTACGAGTTGTTATGAATAATACAATTGCTAACGATACCGTTACGATTAATACAGTTGTTAATAATACAGTTACGAATAATACAGTTATGAATAATACAGTTGGTAAAGATATAGATACGATTAATAAAGTTGTTAATAATACAGTTTCGAATAATAATTTATGAATAATAAATTTACGAGTAAAACAGTTGCTAATAGTATGTTTATGAATAATACAGATGCGAATAATACAGTTACGAATAGTACAGTTATTAATAATGCAGTTACGAATAATACAGATGCTAATAATAAATTTACGAATAATACAGTTGTTAATAATATAGTTACGATTAATACAGTTGTTGATTATACAGTTACGAATAATGCAGTTGTTAATAGTACAGCTATGAATAATCCAGTTCCTGATAATATGGCTACGATTAATACAGTTGTTAATTATATGGTTGCAAATAATGCAGTTGTTAGTAGTACAACTATGAATAATACAGTTCCTAATAATATAGTTACGATTAATAAAGTTGTTAATAATACGGTTACGAATAATGCGTTTGTTAATAGTACAGCTATGAATAATGCATTTGCTGATAATACAGTTACAAACGATACAGTTGCAAGTTAACTGGCTACAACCAAGCATTGTGTGCTGTCAATCTTAAAGGAGATAGAATAATTTATGGCCGCGGTCGTTCTGTGAACAGAAAATGAGATGCTTAATTACCCACTGGAATAATTAGAATACAATTCTATTAACCGAGGAAAATAGAAATAGCGCTTTTTTTTTTTTTTTTTTTCTTTTTTTTTTTTTTGAACTTAAGGGTTTATACACTTTATAGACCGCTCATGAATGGCAGTTGCAAGGGATAGTAACAATGCCCTAACTAGCAGGACAATGCCATAGAGACTGATTATATGTACATATGATCATTGCCCAAGTCCCCTCTCCACCCAAGCTAGGACTCGAGATGGCCAGGCAATGGCTGCTTATGACTCGGTGACCAGGGAGGGCCAGGCAATGACTGCTGATGACTCGGTGACCAGGGAGGGCCAGGCAATGACTGCTGATGATCCAGCGACCAGGGAGGGCCAGCCAATGGCTGCTGATGACTCGGCGACCAGGGAGGGCCAGCCAATGGCTGCTGATGACTCGGCGACCAGGGAGGGCCAGCCAATGGCTGCTGATGACTCGGCGACCAGGGAGGGCCAGCCAATGGCTGCTGATGACTCGGCGACCAGGGAGGGTCAGGGTATGGCTGATGATGACTCACCAAATAGACTTATAGGCTCCCCAGAAACCTCCATCATTAGCTCACAATGATGGCGGGTTTGCAGACACTTCAAGAAACTATTGAGTCTCAGCCGGGGTCAACCCCAGTCCGGCAGAACGCCTGGCAGGAACGTTCCTAACAGGTCACCCCCCCAAAAAAAAAAAAAAAAAAAAAAAAAAAAAAAAAAAAAAAAAAAAAAAAAAAAAAAAACAAGTGATACTTAGCACACCGTGGATTGTATAAAAACCTTTTTGAAGTAACGGCCTCTTTACACCACCTGCATTGCTCTCTACACCGCCTACCACTGATCAATTTCCATTTAGCTGTTCACCTTCTTTAGCTGTACCTAAGTTTAAGGGCAAATCGGCCACGAGATGCGTACGAGTTCAGAGATGTCTCGGTGGTCCCATTAAACCACTTTATGATAATTGATTCTCAGTCTTGGTACTTACGTGATCTGCCTCGTTCTCACAGGATCATTCGATAATGCAAGGTTTTCAGTATCTTGTACCGAGCTTGTAAAGATGAATAGCATCGTTCAATACGTCATTATTAAAGGAGATCTTGTCATTCAATACGTCAATAATAAAGGATAGAATGAACGGGGAAAAGGATGCGTAACTGCTTCTTACAGAACTTGGATCTAACGACCGTTTTTCTAATATGTGAGTTTTAAAGGTTTAAAGGCCGATCATGAATGGCAGGGGCAAGGGACAGTAACATTGCCCTATCGAGTAGGACAAGGCCCTTGAGACTGACATACGATCAGCGCCCAAGCCCCCTCTCCACCCAAGCTAGGACTAAGGAGGGCCAGGCAATGGTTGCTGATGACTCGGCAGACAGACCTAGAGGCTCCCCCAAACCCCCCATCCTTAGTTCACAAGGATGGAGAGATTGCAGCGACCTCAGAAACTAACGAGTTTGAGTGGGATTCGAACCCCAGTATGGCGATCAGGAGTTAGGGACGTTACCATTTATATAAGTCCTATAGAAGAGATAGAGAAAAGGTGGGACCATTTTACAAATTTTCTTCAATTTTTGATACATCATATTATGTGGAGATGTGAAGGTACATATATCATGATTAGCAAAGCTGTATTAGTCAAGGCCACCAATACTAGATTGGTTTGCTGTGACCGATCAGACTAAAATTTCCCACCATCTCCAATCCGCAGTGTCCAGCGTGGTGATGAACTAAGGTCATGTCTGAGGCCTTTGTTTTGCAGTGGACTAGAAATGGAGGCATTTGTTTATATATATATATATATATATATATATATATATATATATATATATATATATATATATATATATATATATGTGTGTGTGTGTGTGTGTGTGTGTGTGTGTGTAGATATATAATGTAAATATATGTGTATATATATATATATATATATATATATATATATATATATGAGTGTTTATATATATATATATATATATATATAGAGAGAGAGAGAGAGAGAGAGAGAGAGAGAGAGAGAGAGAGAGAGAGAGAGAGAGAGAGAGAGAGAGAGAGAGAGAGAGAGAGAGCGTAGCTCGAACTCAGTGTGTTAGTTTGAAATAATGAAAGTAATTTTATTACACTTTTAGCTTCACATATATATAACGCTTTTACTGACATGGAAGGAAAGCATTGCAACTTTAACGCATTTCCGTTTTTTATGTATTTATTTATTTATTCAGCTTATTTTCATTTTGATTAGTTATTCTTTTCTCATCATCATCATCTTCTCCTCCTACCCTATTGATGCAAAGGGCCTCATTTCTACGATTTTTTTCCCCATGTTCGTCAAATTTTCAAACTTTCTTTTCATCTCCTCCTTAGTTAACTTCATAGAGTTGAAGGAAGTTAAGTTTATGTTGTAATTAAAATAGTTTACCTTTCCTATCTGTTCCTTTCTATGGACTGTGCCGACGAGCTGTTACAACATACAGTGTTAGGTTGTAACTTAGAGACTCTCGTGAATGAAACTCAACTTTATTTGGTCGGAGCTTGAGTATACAGTACAGTATATACAACCCGTTCCAGGCAAGAACGGTACAAAAAAAATTCTTATACAATGGGGCAGGAAAATACAGGAAGGAACGACTATATAGAAGACACTCTTTAGCTATGGTAAGCAGTTCTTCTAGGAGGACACTCCAAAATCAAACCGTTGTTCTCTAGTCTTGGGTAGTGCCGTAGCTTCTGTACCATAGTCTTCCACTGTCTTAGGTTAGTGTTTTATTGCTTGATGTTACACTCAAGCACACTATTCTATCTAATTTCTATTCCTCTGGTTTTGTTAAAGTTTTTATATTGTATACAGGAAATATTTATTATAATGTTACTGTTGTTAGAATATTTTATTTTTCCTTGTGTTTTTTCCTCACTGGGCTATTTTCCCTATTTGGGCCCCTGGACTTGCAGCATCCTGCTTTTCCAGCTAGGGTTATAGCTTAGCAAGTAATAATAATAATAATAATAATGATAATAATAATAATAATAATACAAAAAAGTTACCGTTACAGTGTATGAACGTGTGTGATACACGTGTTGTACAAAACTCTATTTAGATGTTTGTTCGCGCGTCCACTAATATGCATGCCTTTTGGAGATGTTTAGAAGTGACCTTCCTTTCTTATTTTCATCTGTTCAAAGTTTTAGCATCTTCAGAAACAGCATGTCGATTCCTTTCTCTTGAAATCTGCCTCCCTTAGCAACGTAACTTTCTCAATGCTAACTTTTGTTCGTCCGTTTTTTTCTGCCACAGGATCTAATTTTAAGAGGTACTTGCTGTTAACTATTTTTAGCAATCCGTTTAATTTACTAAAAAGGTTACTTGTTTTCAATATTTCTATGTTTGATAGTAAGCAGTATTAATGCGATTATATATAGTAAATAATACCTTTTTATTTTTTTCGGATTTAGAGTAGAATATATATTACTTTTTAAAATCTGATTATTTCAAATTGCATATATAAAATTCGTTTTTCATACCACCACAGTCAAATAACTACAATCTACCAGTTCACTATCGTTAGTAATAGCACCACAGTGGATTCGTTTATAACAAAAGACATAAGAAGTTATGAGCTTCTCTTTCTTCTAAAAGACATAAAAGACGTAGGATTCTTGGGTACTCTTTTTTCCAAAAGATATGAGTTACTGTGCTACTTTTCCTTCTAAAAGACATGGGATTCTTGGCCAATCTTTCTTCCAAAAGACATGAGTTTCTATGCTACTTTTCCTTCCAAAAGACTTAGGATTCTTGGTCAATCTTTCTTCCAAAACACATGAGTGTCTGTGCTACTTTTCCTTCCAAAAGACATGAGATTCTTGGAGAATCTTTCCTCCATAAGACATGAGTTTCTGTGCTGCTTTTCCTTCCATAATAGATGAGTTTCTGTGCTACTTTTCCTTCCAAAGGACATGAGTTTATGTGCTTCTTTTCCTTCCAAAAGACATGAGTTTCTATGATACTTTTCCTTGCAAAAGATTTGAGTTTCTGTGCTACTTATCCTTCCAAAAGACATGAGTTCCTGTGCTACTTTTTCTTCCAAAATACTCGAGATTCTGTGCTACTTTTCCTTCCAAAAGCCATGAGATTCTGGGCTACTCTTTCTTCGAAAAGACATGAGTTTCTGTGCTACTTTTCCTTCCAAAAGACATACGTTTCTGTGCTACTTTTCCTTTCAAAAGACATGAGATTCTGTGCTACTTTTCCTTACAAAATACATGAGTTTCTGTGCTACTTCTCCTTCCAAAACACATGAGATTCTGGACTACTGTTTCTTCCAAAAGACACGAGGTTTTTTTTTGTGCTACTTTTCCTTCCAAAAGACATGAAATTCGGGGCAACTCTTTCTTCCAAAAGACATGAGTTTTTGTGCTACTTTTCCTTCCAAAAGACATGGGATTCTGGGCTACTATTTCTTCCAAAATGACATGAATTTCTGTGCTACTTATCCTTCCAAAATACATGAGATTCTGGGCTACTCATTCTTTGAAAAAGACTAAAATGTTTGTGCTACTTTTCCTTCCAAAATATTTGAGGTTCTGGGGTAATCTTTCTTCCAAATGACATGCGTTTCTGTGCTACTTTTCCTTTCAAAATACATGAGTTTCTGTGCTACTTTTCCGTCCAAAACACATAAGATTCTGGGTTACTGTTTCTTCCAAAAGACATGAGTTTCTTTGCTACTTTTCCTTCCAAAACACATGAGATTCAGGGCTACTCCTTCTTCCAAAATACACGAGTTTTTGTGCTACCTTTCCGTCCAAAAGACATGAGATTCTAGGCTACTATTTCTTCCAAAAAGACATGAGTTTTTGTTCTACCTTTCCTTTCAAATTACATGACATTCTGGGCTACTCTTTCTTCCAAAAGACATGCGTTTCTGTGCTACTTTTCCTTCCAAAAGACATGAGTTTCTGGGCTACTATTTCTTCCAAAAAGACATGAGTTTCTGTGCTACTTTTGCTTTTGAAATATACGAGTTTTTGTGCTAATTTTTCTTCCAAAAGACACATTTCTTTGCTAATTTTTCTTCCAAAATACATGAGTTTCTGCGCTACTCTTCTTTCCAAATTTCTTCCAAAACACTGAGTTTTTGTGCTAATTTTTTTTCCAAAAGACACAGGTTTCTGTGCTACTTTTTCTTCTAAAAGACATGAGATTCTGGGCTACTTTTTCTTACAAAAAGACATGAAAGTGGCATTACCAGACGTATAACCTAGGTCTACCCCATCCCCTGGGTAGAGGGGAGAAGGAGTAATAAACGATGGAGAGAGCGGCGTGTGTGTGCGTGAGTTTGTATATCTAAATATTTAGTCCTCATTTTTGGCGGGTGTCATACGCTAATGTGGGTTTGTGTGTATATATATATATATATATATATATATATATATATATATATATATATATATATATATATATATATATATATATATATATGTATATATATATATATATATATATATGTGTGTGTATATATATATATATATATATATATATATATATATATATATATATATATATATATATATATATATATATATATATATATATATTATTTGTCCTTCCCTATATTTCTCCTTATTTCCAATTCACACTTGAACATCATATCCATTAAGCAAACGGTCTTTTGACTTGATAACACCAAGCATATAGTTTAACACACGAGTAATTCTTACAAGAAAGATTACGCACTCGCACATTTCATCTCCCTGTGCGTAAATGCGTAAACGAATGTTTTAGAGACCATTTGACAAATGGAATTTCAACGACTGATCCGACTCGTTGTTTGAAACAGGTGATCCGTCAAAACAATTGTTTTTATGAAGACACGTGACCTTTTCCTCTTGACAGTGACCAGTTGCGCCCACCAGGTAATCTGGTAATCTCTTTCTTTTTTTTTTTCCATGTATTTATCAGGCTTTGGGGATTCATTTTTCAGTGATTTTGTTTTGATTTAGTTTGATTTTAGTCAGATATTGTTAAGAAATATTCTTACGATTTTCGGTGATGCTGATAATGCAATTAATTTAATTCATTATTTGTTACTGTAACTATTTTCACTAAGTGATTCCTTTTTTATTTAATATAATTTTAGTCAGATATTGTTTAGTAATAATCTTCTTAACGATTTTCAGTGATGCTGATAACTTAATTTATTATTTGTTACTGTAACTATTTTCATTAAGTGATTCCTTTTTTATTTATTATGATTTTAATCAGATATTGTTTAGTAATATTCTTAGTAACGATTTTGCGTGATGCTGATAATTTATTTCATTTATTCAATTCATTATTTGTTAATTAAAGTATTGTCACTCAGTGATTCCTTTTTATTTTGAT
>NC_090757.1:385067-390067 GCF_036898095.1 Palaemon carinicauda
GGTGTTTGATGGTGAGTGGGAGAGAGAGAGAGAGAGAGAGAGAGAGAGAGAGAGAGAGAGAGAGAGATACGGAGTGTGTGAGAGGTGGGTGAAGAGAGAGAGAGAGAGAGAGAGAGAAGAGAGAGGAGAGAGAGAGAGAGAGAGAGAGAGAGATACGGAGTGTGTGAGAGGTGGGTGAAGAAAGTGAATGAGAGAGAGAGAGAGAGAGAGAGAGAGAGAGAGAGAGAGAGAGAGAGAGAGAGAGAGAGAGAGAGAGATACGGAGTGTGTGAGAGGTGGGTGAAGAAAGTGAATGAGAGAGAGAGAGAGAGAGAGAGAGAGAGAGAGAGAGAGAGAGAGAGAGAGAGAGAGAGAGAGAGATTTTACAGTTGAGAGCAAGGGAGAGAGGTGACATGCCGATGCGTCATCATAAGCAGAAAATTGTGTATATAAAGAGAGAGATAGAACGAGGAAAGTAGAGGAAAATGAAGGGACTTAGAGAGAAGCCCAAGAAAGAATTGAAAAGAAAAGAAGTCATCAAGAATAAGGAGAAATATAAAAAAAGAGAAAAAATTGGAAGGTCACCCATTACACAGACTTTTTTTTTTTTTTTTTTTTTAGTGAGAGATTGCAAGGAAACAGAATCGCTATCGCTCGTTTGGAGATGGGAGTCGGTAGGCAGGCGATGACCTTTGCGATACAAGCTGGTGTGAACTACGGCGTGTGTTAATAGTCCTAAAGTATGGGCAGATGTTGTAGCGTCTTCTGTGTTATATCAGCAGTATCATTGATAAAGAGAAATGAAACTAGAGTATATTTCCTCTAACTTTTTTTTTTTTTTTTTTTTTTTTTTTTTTTTTTTTTTTTTTGTGGCGTCTTCAATTACATCAAAAGTGTAAGGGGAGGAGAGAGACTACAATATTCTTCTATTTCCTCTATAATTTTGGTGTTTTATAGAAGGAAAAGGGGTTGTAGATGTGACAGAGAAGGATAGCATTGCTAAAGTTGAGAATATAGGATCTTTTAAAATTTCATGAATATGAATTGACATGGTATGTTTACTCTGTCATTATCTATTGCGGGTTGGTGACCGTAATATCAATCCTTTACGTCAATATATCCATTTTTAAAACGGTATATACCTGGAAACGTTTATTCTAGGACTTTTACCGTTTTTACGGCAAATTTTTAAGTATAGGATTGAACTGATTTAATATAAAATACCAAAATGGTTCGACTCGTAGATTTATCAACGAAGAATCAGAAAGACACAGTAGGAGAGTTAATGGCACTTGTATGGGCAAGAGAACTCCCAAAAATGCCTCGGCGGTTTGAAACGTTTCCATTAGAACGTTGGTCGCATCAAAGGTAGCTCAGTGAAACGTTCATATAAATGATTATGCAGATAGGGCCAGAAGAACCCATTGTCTGACCTCACATCATTTACTCCGTCAAAAAGAAAAGTTAGAGGCTCTCTCTCTCTCTCTCTCTCTCTCTCTCTCTCTCTCTCTCTCTCTCTCTCTCTCTCTCTCTCTCTCTCTCAGTTATGGTTCCATGCCACTGTATGCTTAGTAGAGGATATGATAGTAAAGAATTATGCTAATGAGTGTTGGTGAATGATACGATGCCATGCTGTCGTGTGGCCTTTCTATGTTATAAAGAACCATGTTAAGAACTTAGAATAGTTCTGGTAATTGTTAAGTAGATATGTTATTAAATGGCGAGGTGCCGTGCTCATGAGCTATGGCCCCTGCAGGATGAGGAGCCATGCTTTTGAATACTTTGGAGTCGTGCAAATAAGTAGTAAAGAACCATTTTATTAAATGAAAATAATTGCTCCCAATGAATAACAAGGAGCCATGCTCATAAACGGAGAGCAGGAATGCAGTTTAATGGTAACATATTGTAAACGTTTCTGTCTGCCAATCTGCTGGACTGGGGTTTAAGACTTGCTTAAGCTCGGTAGATTTTTGTGGTGTCTTCAACCTCACTATCCGTATGAGCTAAGGATTGACGTTTTTAGACAGCCTTTAGGGCTACCTGCTTAGTCATCACCAACCATTGCCTGGTCCTCCCTGTTCCTAGCTTGATTTAGAGGGGCTTTGACACTGGTCATATGTGCGGTGTTTATGGTCTGTCCCTAGGAAATTGTCACTGTCCCTTGGCTCTGCTGTTCATGAGCGTCTTTTAAGAGCTATGCACAGGAATGCAAGGAGCGAAGTATTTTAATGTTGAGGGGAGTATATTCACTTTTGATTAGCTAATCTAACGAGTGGGCAGGAACCATGCTAACACTTGATTGGTTAAAGAGCTTACTAATGAATGTTAGGGAACTATGCTAATTAATCGTGCCAGTAAATGACTACAAAATCATTTTTATTTGGATTGATTAGTTTATTCAACTGGCGTCAAAATAGAAAGTCATCGATGCTATGCGGTGTTATATATGATAAGCTTCGAAGATTAGCGGATGGTGTGTAAGCTAGTAGAAATTATCACTTAATGATTTATAGGAAGTTTTATTCGTATTCACGAAATGTAGAATTTTGCTGTTAAAAACTCTTTCATGAAGTGCAGATTTTTTATAACTGAAAACTCATATTCGTGAAATGTAGATTTTATATTCATGAATGTAGATTTTTTATAACTAAAAACTCCTATTCATGAAATGTAGATTTTTTATAACTAAAAACTCCTATTCATGAAATGTAGATTTTTTTTTCATTTAATACCTCGTATCTATTAAATGTAGTATTTCAAACTTAAAAACTCGTATTCATGAAATGTAGAATTTTACACTTAAAAACTCGTATTTATGAAATGTGGAATTTTACACTTAAAAGCTGTTATTCATGAAATGTAGAATTATACAATTAAAAACTCGTATTTATGAAATGTAGATTTCTTTTTAAAAACTCGTTTTCATGAAATGTAGAATTTTACTCTTAAAAACTTACTATAATTTGCTCACCTGAACATATTCGAAAATATTGACTGTATTTAGTAGGAAAATGTGCTGCCTGTTGTTTAAAAAATTGTTGTTGTTATGTTACGACAAAAGGCATTTTTGCGAGGGTTTTAAACAACGAGAAGTTGTAAGGTGAGTGGTGGGAGCGATTCTCTGAAGTTGTAATCAAATCTTCCTTCGGATGACGTAAGTAATGGAAAATTCGCTATTTATGTTTTCATTATGTTTCCTACACTGTTTAGAATTTTCCGTGAAAAAACGGTAAAAATCCCTGAATAAATGTTGCCAGGCATTTACAGTTTTGAAAATAGATATATTGACGTTGAGGAGTGATATTACGGTCACCAACCTCTAAAAGTTAATAATTAAGTAGGGTAAACATTAAGGTCGCCTGTATTTTACTGAAATACGGCTAAGAACAGTATATTTTTACGGAAAATTTCTGATTGAAATTACGGCGCGTTTTTTAACAGTGTATTTCTTTATCTTTATCAAAGAAAGAACCGAGTGGTTTCGTCTCAGAAAAGCTTGATGATTTAATGAGGTAATTCTACAGAAAGACCAAATATGAGTGATTTCGTCTGATGAAAACTTGATGATTTAAGATAGCGCTACTGAAAGACCACAAAGGTTTTATGGATTTTTTGGTCAGTTCCAAGTTGTATTCAAAATATTAAAAAAAAATAAATAAATGAAAGTATTTAAATTGTTATGATTTTAGATTCGAACAGATTTTGAGATCATGCGAAAATCGCCCTATGATATTGCAATGATATTTACATTATATATATATATATATATATATATATATATATATATATATATATATATATATATATATATATATATATATACTTATTTATATATATATATATATATATATATATATATATATATATATATATATATATATATATATATGTATACTTATATATATATATGATATATATAATATATATATATATATATATATATATATATATATATATATATATATAGAGAGAGAGAGAGAGAGAGAGAGAGAGAGAGAGAGAGAGAGAGAGAGAGAGAGAATTTTTCAACTGGAGGAGGCCTATATTCTAGATAAATTCAAATATCACCCTTTATCCTATGATAATGATGAAAAGTTTCCTATTAAGCTTTATGGATATCGTAGACTGACGGGTCTCTAATGCATAACTTAAACAAACTTTATCATATTCGGAAGGTTTTTACATAGGTAAGCAGTGTTGGTATGTGACCCGCGTAGTTGTACTTGTTAATATGTTAGGTTATGTATATATTAATCGGTAATATTAATTAGTTTACAACGTGATATTTTCAACTTTCATTTTCATCGCTTACTTTTCAGTTATGGACAATTTTCTACATTTCGTATATGTATGTATGTTATGTATGTATGTATGTATGTATGAGAGTATATGTGTATGAATTATTTATGGATGTGTGTATATATATTGCATATATGCATACATATGATATATATATATGTGTGTATATATATATATATATATATATATATATATATATATATATATATATATATATATATATATATATATTTATGTATATATTATACACATATATATGTGTATACAGTACACACACACACACAAACATATATATATATATATATATATATATATATATATATATATTTTACACATATATATATGTGTATACAGTACATATATATATATATATATATATATATATATATATATATATATATATATATATGTGTGTGTGTGTGTATATATATACAGTAACACACACACACACATATATATATATATGTATATATATATATATATATATATATATATATATATATATATATATATAAACAATTAAAAGATGGAGAACGGAGAGAAAATATGAAAGAGGCAAGAAGATAAATATATTAAGAAAAACATCAAGACAACTGGAAAAAAATACACTACATACTGAATATTATCTCGACGTATAAATGCTGATTGAAGAAACCAATTTTCTCAAGTAACGTCTGTGGGACGTGAACGATTGAAAATCCATATTTCGAACAGATGAGAGTT
>NC_090757.1:400067-402567 GCF_036898095.1 Palaemon carinicauda
GGGGCTTTTGGGTAAGTGTAAGAAATAGAAATTTCTAGGTTTGGAATCCGAACAAATGAAAAAGTTTACTTAATCAGGGAATATTTTTACTGTATTTACTCCCGTAATATATATATATATATATATATATATATATATATATATATATATATATATATATATATATATATACTGTATATATGTATATACTGTATATATGTAGATATGAATATAAATGCAAACAAGAACAACAACAAATGCACCCGTTTCTAATACGCTGTAGGACAAAGTGCCGCAAACATGTCAATTCATGTCTGGAGTTGACCAGATTTGGTTACCATTCTAGCCAGTGCGGATCGTTGATGGTGGAAGTTTTTCGTCTGATCCCTCACAGCAAACCAGCCTAGTAGCGGGTGGCCTTAACTAGTACAGCTTTCTTGATTATGCCGATACACAGACCCATGTTAAGGTATTTCGACCCGGAAAGGGACATTAAGAATGACAGAATGGATCCTTAAAGATTGCAAAAGAGTCAAGGGAAGGAAGAGAAGACGACGGATTGACGAACTAAGAAAGTTTACGGATGTGGAATGGCATAGAAAGACCATAAACAGACGCAAGTGGAAGGACATGTCTGAGACCTTTGTTCTGCAGTGGAATAGTAACGGCTGATGTTGATGATGATCATATATATATATATATATATATATATATATATATATATATATATATGTGTGTGTGTGTGTGTATGCATATACATAAACATATGTATGTATACGTATATACAATATATATATATATATATATATATATATATATATATATATATACATATATATATATATTTATATATATGTATATATGTATATTTATATAGATATATATAATATATATATATATATATATATATATATATATATATATATAAATGTGTGTGTGTGTGTAAGTGTGTTCGTCTTCGCTTCTAAGTAAAACAAGCCATATAAGTATAAGGGATGAATGGAAGCCATTGTAGTGAGTGAAAAAAATTAGACGGTAATAGGATCTCTAACTTTCCTTCAGAAATGATCGAAGATTTGGCGGAATCCCGTCTGAGGTTTTTTGGAAAAGGAGACCATCACTGCATCGCTAAACTTAACACCTGTAAGGTAACACCTAAAAAAAAAAAATAATAATAATAAATAAATAAATAAAAAAAAATCGGAAAGTTATTTGGAATCTATATTTAAATATATTAAAAAAGGATTGATCGATACGTTTAATTTAAATAAAATAGAATATAAAACTTATATTAAAAAAGTATTCGCGAGTTGATATGTTTTTATTTAAAAACATATTTAGATGAATAGTAAAAATTGTAACTAACTACTGTATATGTAAAATAAGATGAAATATTCCTATAAACATACTATGATGTATATATGTTATAAATTGTAAGATTGTAAATGTATATTTCATAATAAAAGAAAAGAAATTAGGTATTTGAAAAATAACAATTGAATGAAACTTATTATAACTCGGTAACCCAATTAATTGTCAAAGGAGACACTTATTTTCTCAATGTTTAAAGGTTTAAAGGCCGTTCATAAATGGCAGAGTCAAGAGGCAGTCAGCTGGACAATGCCCTAGAGACTGACCATATATACATATGATCAGTGTC
Source organism: Palaemon carinicauda (assembly GCF_036898095.1). NCBI lineage: Eukaryota > Metazoa > Arthropoda > Malacostraca > Decapoda > Palaemonidae > Palaemon > Palaemon carinicauda. The sequence goes on from NC_090757.1 coordinate 401,707, forward strand.
CAAGCCCCTTCTCCATCCTAGAACCAGGGAGGACCAGGCAATGGTTACTGATGACTCAACAGGTAGACCTATAAGGCTCCCTCAAACCCCGCATCCTTAGCTCCCAAGCTCGATAGTTTCTTGTAATGTCTGCAACCTCACTATCCTTGTGAGCTAAGGATGCGGGGTTTGATGGAGCCTTATAGGTCTACCTGCTGAGTCATCAGTAACCATTGTCTGGTCCTCCCTGGTCAGTTAGAGAGTTATGTCAGTGTGCTATATATATATATATATATATATATATATATATATATGTATATATATATGTATATATATATGTATATATATGTATATATATATATATATATATATATATATATATATATATATATATATATATATATATATATATATATATATATATATATAAACTTGGTAACCTGACACGGAACTTTTTTTATTTCCACACAAATGGGTGTTTTTCACTTTACAATGTTTGCTAGTAAGAGTGTCAGCTTTTGGTTTTAGATAAATAACTTTTGTGTTGTGGCCATGGGGTCGAGTTGCCAGCCCCATGCCCAACACCATGTCTGTTCCAAACCCCTACCAGTTTTTTATGCTGGTTACCAAACAAGTACTAACTAGGCCCACCGATTCGTTACATCCAGTGGGATAAGGTACAGTTGGACACCGGAATGTCTGGCACATCTTGGTCTGAAGACGTGCACTTAGCCACACCCTTACTGTGCAGCAAGTTCCTGCGTTTGGCCCTGCCCATCACATCTTGCTATCTCGACCTACGCTATCTGTTTGGTTATTCGCCGCATAGTAAGAATGTGAGAAGGTACACCTCCTCAGAGGTGTGCAAGGGACTCCTTTGTC
>NC_090757.1:407567-412567 GCF_036898095.1 Palaemon carinicauda
AAATTAGGAAATAAATAAATGTTGAGATCAAATTAACAATAAATCATTCTAAAAACAGTAACAACGCCAAAACAGATATGTCATATATAAACTATAAAATGATTTATGTCAGCCTGTTCAACATAAAAGCATTTGCTCCAACTTTGAACTTTTTAATTTCTACTGATTCAACTACCCGATTAGGAAGATCATTCCACAACTTGGTCACAGCTGGAATAAAACTTCTGGAATATTGTGTAGTATTGAGCCGCATGTGGAGAAGGCCTAACTATGAGAAATAAATCCATGCCTGGTATTACGAACAGGATGGAACTTTCGAGGAAGATATGAATGTAAAGGATGGTCAGAATTATGAAAAATATTATGCAACATGCATAATGAACTAATTGAACGATGGTGCCAAAGATTAATATCTAGATCAAGAATAAGAAATTTAATTGACGAAAGTTCCTGTCCAACAAGTTAAGATGAGAATTAGCAGCTGAAGACCAGACAGGAAAACAATACTCGATGCCATCAAGGTAGAATGGAAGAATTAAAACACTTCATAAATGACTGATTACCGAAAATCTTAAAAGACTTTTTTGAATAAGCCAATCTTTTGTGCAATAGAAGACACAGACCTAATGTGTTTCTCAAAAGTAAATTTGCTGTCGAGAATTACACCTAAAATTTTAAGTCATACAAAGTTAAAGAAACATTATCAATGCTGAGATCCGGATGTTGAGGAGCCGCCGTCCTTAACCTACTTACAATCATACTTTTAGTTTTGTTAAGATTCAGCTACATACCCCATAATTTGCACCATTCAGGAGGTGGAATTGATGCAGAGTAGCATCATCTGCATATGCAACAAGCTTGTTTTCTAGGCCAAACCGCATGTCATGTGTATATATATTACGTTTCATGTGGTGAAAAGTAATGGGCCAAGAACACTACCCTGAGGAACACCAGATATCACATTCCTATACTCACTATGGTGACCATCAACAACTCTTTAAGATCTATTACTTAAAAATTCAACAATATAGCTTAGAAACGACCCACCCACTCCCAACTCTTTGAGTGGTTTACTTTTAGTTCATTTATAACATGTTCCTTTTAGTTTTATAAATAACTAGATTTTTATTTATTCAGTTAATAAATGTAGAGGAAAAAATATAACTGCATTTACTATATATCATATTTTTTTTTTTTTTATAAACAGCCCAGTTTTTTGTTAACAGTTAACAAACGTAGTGGCTAAAATATTCATTTGCATTAATCATATTTCATTTATAGAATGTTTTGTTGTTTTTAATATTATAGACTGGTTTTTCATTCATTCAGTTAATAATTGTCGTGGTTAAAATATACCTGTGCATTTACTATATCTCATGATTTTTTTTTTTATAAAAAATTCAGATTTACATTAACAGTAAACATGTAATTGCTAAAATATGCATTTGCATTAACCATATATCATTTATAAGATATATATTTTTTTATATAAACAATTTCGATTTTCGTTAACAATAAACAAAAATCGACGCAAAAAGATATATTTGCATTTACCATACCTTATTTATATTTCTTTTATAAACTCCAAATGTCGAGCAAAAATATACCAACGCATATACCATATCTCAAGGAATTCTGATTTCCTTTAAAGATGGTTATAACCCCGTCTTAAAATACTTTGACAGTTAAGGAAAATCGTGACGTTTTGTTAAAACATACTTGCAGTCAGAAGTGACCACCAAAATGAACACACTGGCGGCAGAAATGTCCCCTTAAGCAGACACGAGGAAGGTGTTGGGGTACCGACTTTCTTCAATTAATACTTGTTTAAAGTAGGGGAGAAAACTATTTTTATACACACAAACAAAAACATCTACAAATGCAGCTGTTTTTAGTTCACTCAGAACAAAGGCCTGAGATATGTCCTTATTCATGTTTGGGGTTAGGCCAGTTTTCATCACCGCGCTGGCCACTGCGGATTTGTGATGGTGGGAGATTTTAGTCTGATCGCTCACAGCAAACCAACCTTGTATGGGTGGTCCTGACTAGTACAGCTTTGCTGATCATGGCGATGCACAAACTCTTTCACCCTGTTAAGATATCTCCACTCAGAAATATATATATGCATATATATATATATATATATATATATATATATATATATATATATATATATATATATATATGTATGTATATATATATATATATATATATATATATATATATATATATATATGAGAGAGAGAGAGAGAGAGAGAGAGAGAGAGAGAGAGAGAGAGAGAGAGAGAGAGAGAGAGAGAGAGAGAGAAGAATGACTCAATAAACGGAAGGTGTGAGTAAAAGGCTGATTGATTGTAGAAGTAACAGTTGATGATGTAACAAGGGTAATGAAAGTATGAAGAATGAAGAGACACTATAATTTCATCAGTTAATAATTTCATCTACTCCACTAAGTTCTTGGATAACAAGATCTTCAGCTAATTCCCTTATTATACCAGATGAACTTGTGTCAGGTTAGGTTAGGTTAGGTTAGGTTTGGGAGTCTCCTATTTTTCAACATCCAAAGGGTGCTTTCATCCTCTTTAAAATCTGAAGTAATTTCCGTTGGTTCTCGAACTTGTGTTAGGTTATGTTTGGTACTTAAATTTTTCATTTTTCCAAGAAGTGTTTTCCTCTTTAAAATCTGAAATAATCTCCGTTAGTTCTCGAACTTGTTAGGTTAGGTTTGAAACTTAATTTTTTCATTTTTCCAAGGATTGTTATCAAACTCTTTAAAAAATTAAATAATCTCCGTTGGTTCTCGAACTTGGGTTAAGTTAGATTTGGGTGTTGAATTTTTCATATTCCCAAGGAGCGTTTTCAACCTCTTTGAGAGCTGAAATAATCTTAATTATTTCTTTTATTATACAGCTTTTATAAATACACCCACTAGTATTTCTTTATTTTCTTCTTGGATTTCTCTGTATTTGACGTTTATAATTTGCCCTTTATATATCTTTTCCAACTTTTCTAAATCACTTTGCAATTCTGAATATTTTATTTTTCCATCTGCTATGTTAAGATTTTGTTTTAATTTCTTCTGGTAATTATTCTTGGTCATTTTCACCTTTTTAATGCTCCTGTCTCTTTTTTTTCTTGTGTACATCTTTACACTCTTCCTGTCCCCTCCAACAGATTGAAGACTTTCATCTTCTTTATCATCTATTTGTACATTATATCTCTTTCTTAACACATCTGCAACTTTTAATATCCCTTATTTTAGTAGTATCAACTCAACCACTTTGTGGATGCTAGTCTTTTTACTGCTATTTTTTTCGCCTCTCTCTTTCACCATTAAATCAACTCCCAGTAATCTATGCTGTGTTAAGCAAACCTATCCAGATATTACTGTCTAATCAATTTATTAGAGGTTGTCTACACCTTCCATCAGGATAAAACCAATCAGTGTTTCAACTTATCTACTCCTGTATGGTATCATCTTACTTGAACTCTTAAACTCTTTAGCAAAATACCCAACAATGCTTTTCCTTCCTGATAGATTTCTGCAGATCGACCCATGGTGTACTCATAACCAACTCTAAGCACATTTGACCTTTTAAATGTTATTTTATCAGTATTCCATTTGACTTTTGTACTTTTGTTTCATCATTTGATTTTCTTGCCTAAAGTGCTAGATATCATTCTCGTGCTCGCTCTGTTTGCATCGCATACTGCAGTGTATACTGGAAACACATGCATCATCCTCTTTCCCAAAGTCATATTCTTTATCAATCGTTATCACAGTTGCAGCCATTTTATCCTGACTAGTATTTTCTTCACACATACATATATATGTGTATGTATGTATGTATATATATATATATATATATATATATATATATATATATATATATATAGATATATATATACATATATATGTATATATATGTATATATATATATATATATATATATATATATATATATATATATATATATTTATATATGTGTGTATATATATATATATATATATATATATATATATATATATATATATATATATATGCATGTATATACATATGTGTTTGAACACATACATAAGCTATTTGTAAGTACATACATGTATATATATATATATATATATATATATATATATATATATATATATATATATATATATATATATATATATAAATATATTTATATGTGTGTGTGTGGGTAGATTTGTGTGCGTTTTTTTATTCATGATGAACATAGAAATGCGTGTACTTATATTTGATGTTGATACAAAAGCTGCTGCTGAACTTTATAATTGGCTTCTTGGTATAAATATATTCTTTCTCATCATACGCTTCAGAAACAAAGGCTTAAAAACCTCATGTAATTTCAAAAGTCTGTTGCTTTTACAGAATGAAGTGCATTTTTATTATTATTATTAATATTATTATTATTATTATTATTATTATTATTATTATTAGCTAAGATACAACCCTAGTTGAAAAAGCAGGATGCTATATATGCAATGGCTCCAACAACGAAAAATAGCCCAGTGAGGAAAGGAAATACGATAAGAAGAAAACTAAGGGAAGTAATGAACAATCAAAGTAAGATATTTTAAGAACAGTAATAATATTGAAATAGCTCTTTCTTATATAAACTATGAAAAAAAAGACTTATGTCAACCTGTTCAACATCAAAACATTCGCTGCAGTTCCACCGATTAAACTATCTGATTAGGAAGATCATTACTATTTTAATACGTTGGTCAATAGTTGTTAGGGTTGTGGTGACCTGGTGGTAGCTCCATCGCCTGGTGATTGCCAGACTGGGGTCAGAGTCCCGCTCAAACACGTGAGTTCCTTTGGTCTCTGCAACCTCACCGATCTTGCCAGCTAAGGAGGGGGTTTTGGGGAGCCTATAGGTCTATCTGCTGAGTCATCAGCAGCCATTGCCTGGCCCTCCTTGGTCCTAGCTTGGGTGTACAGGGGACTTGGTCGTTGATCATATGTAATATGGTCAGTC
>NC_090757.1:417567-430067 GCF_036898095.1 Palaemon carinicauda
CTAAGTTTCAGTCAGTTATTTTCGGGGTCTGTAAGATATTTCAAATTTCTGTTCAATTATTTTTTTTTTTTTTTTTTTTTTTTTTTTGCAAATGCTTGGTCCTTTGATTGTTTATTTCCTCTACTAACAGGCTTTGGAATTTTCCTTTCCGATTCCGTTTTTCTTGATAAACATTTATCCAAGTTTTTTTATATCTTAATCTTCGTTTCAAAGATTTTCTTTCCGAAATGTTTGGTTATTTGTTTATTTCCTCTACTAACAAGCTTTGGAATTTCCATTCAGATTTCGTTTTCTGTTGATAAACATCTATCCAAATGTTTTTCATTTCAATTTTCTCCTCCTTGTTTTTCTGGCTTGGGCTAGACAAGGATATTAGGTTTTTTTTCCAAAGGCTTTGATCAAAGATGGTGTTTACAGAACTGTTTACATTCAGATCTTCCCGGACAGTTGCATCTTGTTCGTACTACAGTACTAGGCATGCAGTTAGTTCTAATAGTCAGGCCTTCTCCATCATGAGGCTCAATACTACGCAGTATTCTAGAAGTTTTATTCCAGCTGTGACCAAGTCATGGAATGATCTTCCTAATCGGGTAGTTGAATCGGTAGAACTTCATAAGTTCATACTCGCAGCAAATGTTTTTATGTTGAACACGCTGACATAAGTAGTTTTGTAGTTTTATGTTAATGTTTTAGAAATATTTCATTTCAATTGTTTCTTCTATCGTATATTTATTTCCTTATTTTCTTTCCTCCCTGGGCTATTTTTCCCAGTTTGAGCACTTTGGTTTATAGCATCTAGCTTTGCCAACTTGGGTTGTAGCTTAGCTAATAATAATAATAATAATAATAATAATAATAATAATAATAATAATAATAATAAATAAAAAAGTAGGTGACATTCCTCTAATTCTGCATTGTTACTGTTTTTACGTCGATTTGTTATTTCCTGTTATGAAATGAAGAATGAAAAAGGCTTATACTCTTGAAAGAAGTACCTATATATATATATATATATATATATATATATATATATATATATATATATATATATATATATATATATATATATATATATATATATATATCCTAATGCTTACAGCTTACTATATCAACATGCTAATAATGTATGTATGATTATAATAAAGTTAGGGTAGCCATATAAGAGCAGCTGAATAAACAAGCTTAGTAATGAACTTTTAAATATATGAGCTTGAGACGGTTGAGATTTGCACATTCCTGTGTGGGAATACCTTAACGCGGTGAGAGGGTTTATATATCGCCATGATCAGCTAAGCTGTACTAGTCATGGCCTCCCTTACTATGTCGTTTTGCTGTGAGATGTTAGACGAAAATCTCCCACCATTATGAATCCACACTGGCTAGCGTAGTGATGAAAATAGCCAAACCCTAGACATGACATTGAAATGTCTGAGGCATTTGAAACCCTAAACATGAATTGACATGTCTGAGGCATTTGAAACCCTAGACATGAATTGACATGTCTGAGGCATTTGAAACCCTAGACATGAATTACATGTTTCAGGCATTTGAAAGGCCTGCAGTGGACTAGAAACGGTTGCATTTGTTGTTGTAGTTTGATAGAGGACGGACATGGAGGCTTAATAAGGGTCAAATGTGTATGAAAGCTTCCTTATCAGGCAGGACAATGCCCTAGGGACTGACTACATATACATTTGATCAGCGCCCAAAATAGGATCAAGGAGAGTCAGGCAATGGCTGCTAATGACGCCAGCAGGTAGACAAATAAGATCTCCTAAACCCCGCATTCTTAGCTCATAAGGATGGTGAGTTTGGCAAGTCCGGCATATCGCCAGGCAGGGACGTCGGTGTTGCAGACGCTACAAGAAACTATCGAGCTTAAGCGGGACTCGAACTCCAGCCCTGCATATCACCAGGCTGGGACGTTTCCAATAGGCCACCTCTATAGGCCTAGCTAGGTCTCCCTTTTCTCCTCTCTCCCAGCGCCTCTGAAGTATAAGGTATTTTCACCAACGTAATGGTTCCATTCTTTCCACATGGCTGAACGACCTCAAAATAGTGCCATCCATCCTCTCAGACATGGTGACATTTGTAACACTTCTGTGTATCGCCCCATTTCTCACCGTATCCATTCTTCTATCACCACTATTGTACTCAAACAGTCCAAGCCATCAACTGGCCCCTTTTTTTTTCTTTTATATCGGACTAAACATCCGGACTCCACTTCCGTGAAGAAAACAGATCCTTTATATATTTTCACCCTGGCTTTCACACGCAGTTCAATTATTTTCACTAAATCTGGTACCTATCTTGCTTCATTTACTTAGGTCTGGAAATGGGGGTTTGCAAAGTAACTATAGAATATTGTACTTGTCGGAAGGGATTTTCTTCAATTGCTTGGGAATGGAAACAGGCTTTTGCAAAGTAATTCTATATAATATATTACTTGTCGGAATTTTTTTTTTTTTTTTTTTTTTTTTTTTATTGAGTGCATGTATAGTCATTGTTGATAGAGGTTGTATTATAAATTCGTTTAAGGTGAAATGCTTCACAGTGTAATGGTGAAGTTATCATGGGTAATGCCTACATTGAATTCTGGGAAATATCATGCATTTAAAGTCTCTCTTCATAATTTATGTATAAGAGATATATTTACCTCCGCCAACGAAATAGGAAGGAGGTTATGTTTTCGCCCCTGTTTGAGTGTGTGTTTGTTTGTGAACAGCTTCCTGGCCACAATTTTAAACGTAGAGTTATGAAACTTGCAGGAATTAACTTTTATTTAAAAAGCTGGAAAGGATTAAATTTTGAAAGGTAAAGGTAAAAAATTAAGGTCACGATCAATCAAAAGTCCAATTTACATAATCAGCCATAAATTTCAAACTTGGTTAATATCTTAATGTATGAAAATCCATACCAAAGGTCAAGGTCAAGATCGAGCAAAAGGTCAAGAAATAAGCTGCCGGCGGCGGAGGTCTGCGCTCTACAGAGTGCCCCTCTAGTTTAACATTGTTACTGATCTTAAGATATCTTATATTTTTATTCATTACTTCTCATATATAGTTTAACTATTTCCTTATATGCTTTCCTTATTGGGCTATTTTCCGTATCAGAGCTCTATGGTTTGAACCATCCTGCATTTCCAACAAGGGTTGTAGTTTAACTAGTAATAATAATAATAATAATAATAATAATAATAATAATAATAATAATAATAATAATAATAATAATAATAATAATAATCAGTGGAAAGAGATTTCGTTAAGTGTTATTGGATCACAGGCCAAGAATCGTTTCAAATAAATTTATTTGTGTTTTTGGATATATCGTACAGTTCAAGGACCAGTGCAAAAATATTTATATATATATTTTTTTTTTCTTTTGCATCATGACCCAAGAATCAATTCAGATCAATTTATAGTAATCAATCGAAATAGATATTATTATTATTATTATTATTATTATTATTATTATTATTATTATTATTATTATTATTATTGTTGTTGTTGTTGTTAGCTAAGCCATAAACCTAGTTGGAAAAGCAGTATGTTATAAACCCAAATGCTCCAACAGGGAAAAATAGCCCAATGAGGAAAGGAAATAGGGAAACAGATAAACTACCAGAGAAGCAATGAACAACTAAAATGATACATTTTAAGAACAGTAACAATATTAAAATAGATCTTTCATAAATAACTTATGAAAAAGATTTATGTCTGCCTGTTCAACATATAAACATTCGCTGCAAGTTATACCTTTTGATAATCAATTCAGACGAATTTATTCGTATATTGTACTCTCGATATAGATACGCCGTAGCAACTGAATGCCAGGCGATGGCATTTGAGACCATGAGTGGACACCGAGGACCAATTTCATCTTAAGCGGCATCATTAGATCGTCAAAGCGGCGTTTGAATGTGATAATTAGTCGGCTTTGGCACCCGTCTCAAGCCGTGGGGCCCGGTGACGTATTCCAGGGCATTCCAGGCAAGTACGAGCCGCTGCCGGATGTTTGTGTCAACTGCAAACGACTCATTAGCCGACGCATTAATCCCATTATTGCTGTGATATTGCCGGAATGATAAGCCTTTAGCGGAGTAATATCTGTGAGGCAAGGTGGTGAATAACACTTAGTTGTCATACACAGATATGTATATATAGACTCATGTGAATGTATGTATGTGTGTATGTAAGTATGAGTAGGGGGGATGATATATATGCATGCACATATAAGTATAAATATATATTTATATATATATATATATATATATATATATATATATATATATATCCATGTGTGTTGTTATTATTATTATTATTATTATTATTATTATTATTATTATTATTATTATTATTATTATTATCATCATCATCATCTAAGCTACACCCCTAGTTGGAAAAGCAGGATGCTATAATCCCAAGGGCCTCAACAGGGAAAATACCCCAGCGAAGAAAGGAAATAAGGAAATAAACTACAAGAGAAAGTCATCAACAATTCAAATGAAATATTTTAAGAATAGTAACAACATTAGAATAAAACTTTCATTTATAAACTGTATGCGTATATGTAGGTATATGATAAATTTTGCGCATTTAAATGTGTTTTTCATATTCAAATAAGCCATATATTTTAATATTTAATATCTAGATTCTCTCTTATACCTCGGGATCTCCCCGTGGCTAAATGCTATGCCACTGTCATACCAGCTTCCTGGATCAGGGTTCGATTCCCCGGCCGGCCAAAAGCTGTTGTCTTTAAATGATTCCCCTCTATATATATATATATATATATATATATATATATATATATATATATATATATATATATATATATATATATATGTACATATATATATATATATATATATATATATATATATATATATATATATATATATATATTCCAGTTAGAGGCCTTGGTGTTATAGCATTCTGCCTAGCTAGTAATAATATATCTATCTATATATATATATATATATATATATATATATATATACATACATATATATATATATATATATATATATATATATATATATATATATGTATATATATATATATATATATATATATATATATATATATATATATGTAAATATCTATATATGTGTATATGTATGTATATATAAATGTATATATATATAGATGGATATAATATATATATATATATATATATATATATATATATATATATATATATATATATATATATATATATATATATATATATATATACTGTATATATATACATACGTATATATAGGTTTTTACATATATATATACATACATATATATATGTATGTATGTATGTATGTATACCTTTATACGCACGTGTGTGTACATACACACACACACACACATATATATATGTTCATATGTGCAGATGGATATATACAGTAGTTTGGGGACTGAAACAATTGTTGGAACGGCAGGACCTCAAAAATTATGTAACTGTGTTTAGCGTAGTAAGGATACGTCACGTAATGTGTCCTGGGTTGATTCACAACAGATGAGGTTCTGTTGTTATTATTATTATTATTATTATTATTATTATTATTATTATTATTATTATTATTATATTAGCTAAGTTACAACCCTAGTTAGAAAAGCTGGATGCTATATTATTATTGTTGTTTTTAAATTATTATTATTATTATTATTATTATTATTATTATTATTATTATTATTATTATCATCTAAGGTAGAACCCTAGTTGGACAAGCATGACGCTAAAAATCCACGGGATTTAATAGGGAAAAATAGTCCAGTAAGGAAAGTAAATAATGGAATAAATAAACTAATGAGAACTAATGAATATGAAATATTTCAAGATCAGTAACAGCGCTAAAATAGATATATCATAAATAAACTATGAAGAGATTCAAATATCAATCTGTTCAACATGAAAATACTCGCTGCAACTGCCTGACTAGGAAATGGAAGAAGCTACGAAAATTTGTTTAGTCCTCCCTCAATAGGCAGCTTATTTCTCGACCTTTTGCTTAACCTTGACCTTGAACTTTTACCTTAGCATATATTGATTAGTATGGAGTTTCATACACTCAAATATGGACGAAGTTTGAAGTGTTTGTGACAACGATGTCCAAACTTATGGCTGATTACGTGAATTGGACATTTTGATTGACCATGACCTTGACCTTTGACTTGACCTTCTAGAATTTAATAATTGCCAGCGTTTTACATAACAGTTAATTCCTGCAAATTTCATACTTTACGAATAAAATTGTGGCTAGGAAACTGTTCACAAACGAAAACACACAACGAACACAAATAAACACAAACACAAACAAACACACAAACAGGGGGTAAAACATAACCTCCTTTTAACTTCGTTGGCGGAGATAAAAATGGTTTTTACCAATACAATATTAAGAAATCTTAATAACACGTTGCTATTGACATATTTGACTGTACCTATATCCATAATTAATACAATATTGTTATGATAAGTGATACGCATCATAATTTGACAAAGCAGATGATTAGCCTTTTGGCACTGGATAACTTTACCAGGTATTACACTTTGATGTCTCATTAAGTGCTTGATATTGTCATTGATGTTGACTTCAATAGGTTATTAAAATATATATTGACAGAGAGAGAGAGAGAGAGAGAGAGAGAGAGAGAGAGAGAGAGAGAGAGAGAGAGAGAGAGATTCGTGTCTCTTTCCTAAAGACTCTAATTCATTTATCCTTTTCTAACGTATTGTTATATAGATAATTTTTCTATCTTTCACTAGAGAATAAAAACCATAAATTTAATTTGAGTAATGAGAAGTAAATAGCAAAGGAGAAAAGAATACTTTATGAATTTAATCAATTAACATATTCTTAAATATCTCATTATCAATTATCTTGAACAAAGGAGATTTTATGTTTCTTATAATGTTCATATCATCATAAACACATGAATTAGGTCATCTTTGACATTTCATCATCATCATCATCGTCATCATCATTATCTCCTCTTACGCCTATTGATGCAAAGGGCCTCGGTTAGATTTCGCCAGTCGTCTCTATCTTTTTAATCAATACTTCATGCTTCATTCTCCTCAGCCATGTAGGCCTGGGTCTTCCAACTCTTCTATTGGCTTGTTTATGTACGTATGAGCATTTATAAGTTGATTTTAAGAACTATATGTTCTACAGTTCATATTAAGTATAACTTTCTTATTTCCTTTCCTCACTAGGCTGTTATCTCTTTTGGAGCCCTTGGGCTCATAGCATCCTGTTTTTCCAACTAGGGTTGTAGCTTAGCTAGTAATAATAATAATATTAGTAATATTAATATTAATACTAATAATATGATAAAGATAATAATATAATAATAATAATAATAATAATAATAATAATAATAATAATAATAATAATAATAATAATAATAATAATAATAATAACAACTTCTGATAACGACATTCATCACTGTTGAGGGGCCAATCTACAAATTTCAACCAATTATGATGAATAATGGAAATTAAGCTAATAAATGAGACAGCAAAGCTATCCGAAAGGTCATCAAACCCAGAAAATTCAATATTTACATGCGAGACATGTATTGGCGATAAATTGAAATGTATCAGAGGCATGAAAATCTCATGAATAATTCTGCGAATCTTCCTAATTCCCGGTAGGAAGAACACAAGCATACATGTATATTTGCAATACATATATTATATTTGCATCCTCGTCAATATCCTATCTCGGGGTGATTATTGCTTCTAATTTTTCGCAATCTCAGTTTCGCTTCACCGCGCAACCAAACTTGAAATTAAAGAAATATTTAACGACAATATTTAGACATTCTCATTTTCCTCTGTATCGCAATGAAGACAGTTAGACCGCATTAATAATCTAATTGCAATTACGTCATCGATTCGCATCCCAGGACGCAAGCTATCCTTGATTGCTTTTGATTATCTTAATCTCGAGTCGCGTCGGATAATCGCAGACGCAAAGAGTCCTTTTAAGCAGCGTCGAAGAAAGATTCAATTTGGAACCCGACAATAATCCGCTCGCCTGTTTCCTCCGGGGGAGGGGCCGCCGAGCATCGCCATCTCGATCGGCCCAACAAGAGATTGAATCTTCTTCCAAACAAAAGACAAGCTCGGAAGCGCTGGATTGCATCGTGTCCTGGGAACGGTTATGTCATCCCTGCTGGACATTACCATTTACCAACGCCTAATAACAACAAAGGGCTCGGTTTTGTTGTTGTTGTTGTTGTTTTAGATTGGACCCCCTTACAACGAAGGTGACCATGGGGTCTTGCACAAAGGCAGCCCGTAAGTAAGGTAATCTTGCATAAGAGTGCACGAAGACAGCCCATAAGTAAGGTAATCTTGCGAAAGAGTGCACGAAGGCAGCCCATAAGTAAGGTAATCTTCCGAAAGAGTGCACAAGGGCAGCCCATAAGTAATGTAACCTTGCGAAAGAGCGCATGAAGGCAGCCTGTAAATAAGGTAACCTTGCGAAAGAGTGCAGGAAGGCAGCCCGTAAGTAAGGTAATCTTGCGAAAGAGTGCAGGAAGGCAGCCCGTAAGTAAGGTAATCTTGCGAAAGAGTGCAGGAAGGCAGCCCGTAAGTAAGGTAATCTTGCGAAAGAGTGCAGGAAGGCAGCCCGTAAGTAAGGTAATCTTGCGAAAGAGTGCAGGAAGGCAGCCCGTAAGTAAGGTAATCTTGCGAAAGAGTGCAGGAAGGCAGCCCGTAAGTAAGGTATGCGAAAGAGTGCAGGAAGGCAGCCCATAAGTAATGTAACCTTGCGAAAGAGCGCATGAAGGCAGCCTGTAAATAAGGTAACCTTGCGAAAGAGTGCAGGAAGGCAGCCCGTAAGTAAGGTAACCTTGCGAAAGAGTGCAGGAAGGCAGCCCGTAAGTAAGGTAATCTTGCGAAAGAGTGCAGGAAGGCAGCCCGTAAGTAAGGTAATCTTGCGAAAGAGTGCAGGAAGGCAGCCCGTAAGTAAGGTAATCTTGCGAAAGAGTGCAGGAAGGCAGCCCGTAAGTAAGGTAATCTTGCGAAAGAGTGCAGGAAGGCAGCCCGTAAGTAAGGTATGCGAAAGAGTGCAGGAAGGCAGCCCGTAAGTAAGGTAATCTTGCGAAAAAGTGCACTAAGGCAGCCAATAAGATAATCTTGCGAAAGAGTGCTCGAAGGCCGCCTGTAGATAAGGTAATCTTGCAAAAGAGTGCACAAAGGGAGCCTGTAAGTAAGGTAATCTTGCAAAAGAGTGCAGAAAGGCAGCCCGTAAGTAAGGTAATCTTATGAAAGAGTGCACAAAGGCAGAGCTTGAGTAAGGTAATTTGCGAGAGAGTGCACAAAGGTAACCCATAAGTAAGGCAATCTTGCAAAAGAGTGCACGAAGGTAGCCCGTACGTAGGGTAATCTTGCGTAAGAGTGCACGAAGGCAGCCCGTACGTAAGGCAATCTTGCGAAAGAGTGCACAAAGGCAGCCCGTACGTAAGGCAATCTTGCGAAAGAGTGCACGAATGTAGCCCAGGATTAAGGTAATCTTGTGAAAAAGTGCACGAAGGCAGCCCATAACTAAGGTAATCTTGCGAAAGAGGTCACGAAGGTAATCCATAAGTAAGGTGATCTTGCGAAACAGTACATGAAGGCAGCCCGTGAGCAAGGTAATCTTGCGAAAGAGTTCACAAAGGCAGTCCTTAAGGTAATTATGCGAAAGAGTGCATGAAGGGAGCCCGTAAGGTAATCTTACAAAAGAATGCACGAAGGCAGCCTGTGGGTAAGGTAACCTTGTGAAAGAGTGCACGAAAGCAGCCCGTGAATAAGGTAACCTTGCGAAAGAGTGCACGAAGGCAGCCCATAAGCAAGGTAATCTTTTGAAAGAGTGCATGAAGGCAGCCCATAAGTATGGTAATCTTGCGAAAGAGGTCACAAAGGCAGCCCGTAAGTAAAGTAATCTTGCTAAATAGGTCACGGAGGCAGCCCGTAAGTAATGTAATCTTGCGAAAGAGTGTATGAAGGCAGCTCGTATGTAAGGCAATCTTGCGAAAGAGTGCACGGAGGCATCCCGTAATTAAGGTAATCTTGCGAAAGAGTGCTTGAAGGCAGCCCGTGAGTAAGGTAATCTTGCAAAAGCTGTCACGAAGTCAGCCCATAATTAAGGTAATCTTGCGAAAGAGGTCACGGAGGCAGCCCGTAAGTAATGTAATCTTGCGAAAGAGTGTACGAAGGCAGTCCGTATGTAAGGCAATCTTGGAAAAGTGTCACATCATATCAGGAACACGAAGGACGGACAGGATAATGATGGGATCACAGCAGCAGGAGTTGAAGGCACCGCAAAGCAGATAAGGCCTCCCGACACCCAGTTCCTCTTCGGTCCTAGAAAAATTTATTTTTTTTTTATTGGAGGGCCGAAACGGAATGAAAGGGCTCGTTGATAAGGGATCCAGGGCTTATCAAGGACTGGGGACTTAATGAATTCGGATTGGATGCTATGGGGGCAGTTTGGGAGTTGTCTCGGAATGTGTGGGGAGGAAGTGACGGCAGATTCTTTCGTGTCATCAGAGATCTCATTTTGGAATGTTATTTGGATCTATCAGATTTGATTTGAAATTTGCAATTTTGATATTAACTTCGATTTGAATTTGAGTTTATTAAATTTGACCTGATCAAATTCAATGTAAATACAAAATAAACGTTAGCTTAAATTTAATTTGAGATTATAAAATTTAGTTCGAGGTTATCAAATTTAATTTAACCTTATCAAATTTACTTTGAAATTTGCAAATTTAATTTGACCTTGTAAGATTCAATTTGAACTTATCAATTTTGATATCAACTTCAAAATAAATTTCAGCTTATATAATTTGAGGTTTTAAAATTTGATTTGAGCTTATCAAATTTAATTTGAAGTTAGAAAATTTAATTTGAGCTTATCAATTTGAACTTAACAAATTTCATTTGAGCTTATCAATTTGAACTTGGTAAATTTCAGTTGAGCTTGTCAAGCACTTCAAAGTCAACAAATTTGACGGCGATCGCATTATTTTAAAATTACTTTTGGTTAACGAAAAACTTTAATTTAAATTCATCTTCTACTTTATTAGGTACTGAAGAAAAATCATATTTGAACCATTACTGTATTACTAGGGATTTTTATCTCATAAATACATTGAAATTATAATTTTAGATTAGGATCAATAAACCGAAGTCCTTGATTACAATTTAGGTTCGACTTTTTGGAATACTGTGAACACATCAGATTCGAAACAGGTGTATTGTTTAAGGGTTCATAAATGCAGATTCGAAACAGGTGTATAGTTTATGGGTTCATAAATGCAGATTCGAAACAGGTGTATTGTTTAGGGGTTTAGAAATGCAGATTCGAAACAGGTGTATAGTTTAGGGGTTCATAAATGCAGATTCGGAACAGGTGTATTGTTTAGGGGTTTAGAAATGCAGATTCGAAACAGGTGTATAGTTTAGGGGTTCATAAATACAGATTCGAAACAGGTGTATTGTTTAGGGGTTCAGAAATGCAGATTCGAAACAGGTGTATAGTTTATGGGTTCAGAAATGCAGATTCGAAACAGGTGTATAGTTTATGGGTTCATAAATGCAGATTCGAAACAGGTGTATTGTTTAGGGGTTTAGAAATGCAGATTCGAAACAGGTGTATAGTTTAGGGGTTCATAAATGCAGATTCGAAACAGGTGTATTGTTTAGGGGTTTAGAAATGCAGATTCGAAACAGGTGTATAGTTTAGGGGTTCATAAATGCAGATTCGAAACAGGTGTATTGTTTAGGGGTTTAGAAATGCAGATTCGAAACAGGTGTATAGTTTAGGGGTTCATAAATGCAGATTCGAAACAGGTGTATTGTTTAGGGGTTCAGAAATGTAGATTCGAAACAGGTGTATAGTGTATGGGTTCAGAAATGCAGATTCGAAACAGGTGTATTGTTTAGGGGTTCAGAAATGCAGATTCGAAACAGGTGTATTGTTTAGGGGTTTAGAAATGCAGATTCGAAACAGGTGTATTGTTTAGGGGTTCAGAAATGTTCACTTCAGATGAGTTTCAGATGTTCGAAGATTGACTTCAGTAGAGGTTCACGGCGCCAATGACCTTAGATGCCAGGATGCCAGAAAACTTCAAATAAATCAATCAATAGAGGTTCAAGTGTGATACCTAGTGTTCTATCTTTATATAATCCATGACATGCAAGACTACATAAAATTTAACTAATCAAAGCCGGTGAACTAAAGAACTCCATAGATTGTTTATAATGACTCTGGGTCTAATAATTTTAGAAAGCTGTCAGAATAGTTAGAAATTATATTTTTCTTTCGTAATAGATGCTTCAACGAGAAGAAAACTTGTTGCTTATAATGTTATAGATATAAGAAGAAATAAATAATGATATGTTTAATTGCAATAGCTTGTATTATTTTATTTTTCAAGAGATTATAGCCTTAATATTTAGAAAAACATTATATAACAATGAGATACAGGAGAGATATACAGTAG
>NC_090757.1:435067-445067 GCF_036898095.1 Palaemon carinicauda
AAAATTACAACCGAGAGCTATCTATGTCCCGCAAAGCGATGTTAATTTAGACAAGAACCAACATATTATGAATTGATGGGATAATTGAGGTTGAATGACAAACATCATGAACTACCACCGGCAGCAGAAGCTCACTAATTGAAGCAGAAACTCAGAGTTTAATTGGGAGTAATTAGTACAGAAACAATTATTCGTCTGGATAAACACAGAGACCTAAATTTTGCGAAGGGAGGTCTCAGGAGAAGTGACATCGGCTTAGATAACAAACACGAGATATTTGTTAAGTCCAACAGTCATACTTCAGTTGTCTGGCATTCGACTGACTTATGACTTCTTTTGTTGATGAAGATTATACTGTAAAATATCTGCTACCGTGAACTACTGCCAGAAATTCCTTTTAACTGTCCGATTTCAGTTAGCATGAACTACAGATATAAATTCCTTTTGGCTGTCCAATTTCAGCTACTATAAACTACTGCTAGAAATTCCTTTCAACCGTCCGATTTCAGCTAGCATGAACTACAGTCATAAATTCCTTTTGGCTGTCCAATTTCAGCTACCGTGAACTACTGCCAGAAATTCCTTTCAACCGTCCGATTTCAGCTAGCATGAATTACAGCTATAAATTCCTTTTGGCCGTCCAATTTCAGCTACCGTAAACTACTGCCAGAAATTCCTTTCAACCGTCCGATTTCAGTTAGCATGAATTACAGCTATAAATTCCTTTTGACCGTCCAATTTCAGCTACCGTAAACTACTGCCAGAAATTCCTTTCAACCGTCCGATTTCATCTAGCATGAATAACAGCTAATAATTCCTTTTTGCTGTCTAATTTCAGCTACCGTAAACTACTGCCAGAAATTCCTTTCAACCGTCCGATTTCATCTAGCATGAATAACAGCTACTAATTCCTTTTGGCTGTCTAATTTCAGCTACCGTAAACTACTGCCAAAAATTCCTTTCAACCGTCCGATTTCAGCTAGCATGAATTACAGCTATAAATTCCTTTTTGGCTGTTCAATATCAGCTACCATGAACTACTGCCAGAAATTCCTTTCAACCGTCTGGTTTCAGCTAGCAGGAACTACAGTCATAAATTCCTTTTGGCCGTCCAATTTCAGCTACCGTAAACTACTGCCTGAAATTCCTTTCAACCGTCCGATTTCATCTAGCATGAATTACAGCTACTAATTTCTTTTGGCCGTCCAATTTCAGCTACCGTAAACTACTGCCAGAAATTCCTTTCAACCGTCCGATTTCATCTAGCATGAATTACAACTACTAATTTCTTTTGGCCGTCCAATTTCAGCTACCGTAAACTACTGCCAGAAATTCCTTTCATCCGTCCAATTTCAGCTAGCATGAATTACAGCTATAAATTTCTTTTTGGCTGTTCAATTCAGCTACCATAAACTACTGCTAGAAATTCCTTTCAACCGTCTGGTTTCAGCTAGCATGAACTACAGTTATAAATTCCTTTTGGCCGTCCAATTTCAGCTACCGTAAACTACTGCCAGAAATTCCTTTCAACCGTCCGATTTCATCTAGCATGAATTACAGCTACTAATTCCTTTTGGCCGTCCAATTTCAGCTACTGTAAACTACTGCCAGAAATTCCTTTCAACCGTCCGATTTCAGCTAGCATGAATTACAACTATAAATTTCTTTTGGCTGTTCAATTTCAGTTACCATGAACTACTGCCAGAAATTCCTTTAAACCATCCGGTTTCAGCTAGCATGAATTACAGTCATAAATTCCTTTTGACTGTCCAATTTCAGCTACCGTAAACTACTGCCAGAAATTCCTTTCAACCGTCCGATTTCAGCTAGCATGAATTACAGCTATAAATTCCTTTTGACCGTCCAATTTCAGCTACCGTAAACTACTGCCAGAAATTCCTTTCAACCGTTTTTATGTTGACCAGACTGACATGAGTCTTTTTATAATTTATATATGACATATCTGTTTCTGACGTTGTTTATAGTTTATATAGGACATATCTGTTTTGACGCTGTTACTTTTTTTTGAATGATATACTGTTAATTTATTCTCATCATTTATTTATTACCGTATTTCCTTTCCTCTCCTGGCTATTTTTCCCTGTTGGAGCCCTTGGGCATATAGCATCTTGCTTTTCCAACTATAGGGTTGTAGCTTGGCTAGAAGTAATAATAATAATAATAACCGTCCGATTTCAGCTAGCATGAATTACAGCTATAAATTCCTTTTGACCGTCCAATTTCAGCTACTGTAAACTTCTGCCAGAAATTCCTTTCAACCGTCCGATTTCAGCTAGCATGATTTACAGCTATAAATTCCTTTTGACCTTCCAATTTCAGCTACCGTAAACTACTGCCAAAAATTCCTTTCAACCGTTCGATTTCAGCTAGCATGAATTACAGCTATAAATTCCTTTTGACCGTCTAATTTCAGCTACCGTAAACTACTGCCAAAAATTCCTTTCAACCGTCCGATTTCAGCTAGCATGAATTACAGCTATAAATTCCTTTTGACCGTCCAATTTCAGCTACCGTAAACTACTGCCAGAAATTCCTTTCAACCCTCCGATTTCATGTAGCATGAATTACAGCTATAAATTCCTTTTGACCGTCCAATTTCAGCTACTGTAAACTACTGCCAGAAATTCCTTTCAACCGTCCGATTTCAGCTAGCATGAATTACAGCTATAAATTCCTTTTGACCATCCAATTTCAGCAATTATGAATTACAGCTATAAATTCATTTTGTCTGCCCAATTTCAGCTACCGTAAAGTACTGCCAAAAATTCCTTTCAACCGTCCGATTTCAGCTAGCTTGAATTACAGCTATAAATTCCTTTTGACCGTCCAATTTCAGCTACCGTAAACTACTGCCAAAAATTCCTTTCAACCCTCCGATTTTAGCTAGCATGAATTACAGCTATAAATTCCTTTTGACCGTCCAATTTCAGCTACTGTAAACTACTGCCAGAAATTCCTTTCAACCCTCCGATTTCAGCTAGCATGAATTACAGCTATAAATTCCTTTTGACCGTCCAATTTCAGCTATTATGAATTACAGCTATAAATTCCTTTTGACTGTCCAATTTCAGCTACCGTAAACTACTGCCAAAAATTCCTTTCAACCGTCCGATTTCAGCTAGCATGAATTACAGCTATAAATTCCTTTTGACCGTCCAATTTCAGCTACCGTAAACTACTGCCAAAAATTCCTTTCAACCGTCCAATTTCAGCTAGCATGAATTACAGCTATAAATTCCTTTTGACCGTCCAATTTCAGCTACCATAAACTACTGCCAAAAATTCCTTTCAACCCTCCGATTTCAGCTAGCATGAATTACAGCTATAAATTCCTTTTGACCGTCGAATTTCAGCTACCGTAAACTACTGCCAAAAATTCATTTCAACCGTCCGATTTCAGCTAGCATGAATTACAGCTATAAATTCCTTTTGACCGTCCAATTTCAGCTATTATGAATTACAGCTATAAATTCATTTTGACTGCCCAATTTCAGCTACCGTAAACTACTGCCAAAAATTCCTTTCAACCGTCCGATTTCAGCTAGCATGAATTACAGCTATAGATTCCTTTTGACCGTCCAATTTCAGCTACTGTAAACTACTGCCAAAAATTCCTTTTAACCCTCCGATTTCAGCTAGCATGAATTACAGCTATAAATTCCTTTTGACCGTCGAATTTCAGCTACTGTAAACTACTGCCAAAAATTCATTTCAACCGTCCGATTTCAGCTAGCATGAATTACAGCTATAAATTCCTTTTGACCGTCCAATTTCAGCTATTATGAATTACAGCTATAAATTCATTTTGACTGCCCAATTTCAGCTACCGTAAACTACTGCCAAAAATTCCTTTCAACCGTCCGATTTCAGCTAGCATGAATTACAGCTATAAATTCCTTTTGACCGTCCAATTTCATCTACTGTAAACTACTGCCAAAAATTCCTTTTAACCCTCCGATTTCAGCTAGCATGAATTACAGCTATAAATTCCTTTTGACCGTCTAATTTCAGCTACCGTAAACTACTGCCAAAAATTCCATTCAACCGTCCGATTTAAGCTAGCATGAATTACAGCTATAAATTCCTTTTGACCGTCCAATTTCAGCTATTATGAATTACAGCTATAAATTCATTTTGACTGCCCAATTTCAGCTACCGTAAACTACTGCCAAAAATTCCTTTCAACCGTCCGATTTCAGCTAGCATGAATTACAGCTATAAATTCCTTTTGACCGTCCAATTTCAGCTACTGTAAACTACTGCCAAAAATTCCTTTCAACCGTCCGATTTCAGCTAGCATGAATTACAGCTATAAATTCCTTTTGACCGTCCAATTTCAGCTACCGTAAACTACTGCCAAAAATTCCTTTCAACCGTCCGATTTCAGCTAGCATGAATTACAGCTATAAATTCCTTTTGACCGTCCAATTTCAGCTACCGTAAACTACTGCCAAAAATTCCTTTCAACCGTCCGATTTCATGTAGCATGAATTACAGCTATAAATTCCTTTTGACCGTCCAATTTCAGCTATTATGAATTACAGCTATAAATTCATTTTGACTCCCCAATTTCAGCTACCGTAAACTACTGCCAAAAATTCCTTTCAACCGTCCGATTTCCGCTAGCATGAATTACAGCTATAAATTCCTTTTGACCGTCCAATTTCAGCTACTGTAAACTACTGCCAAAAATTCCTTTCAACCCTTCGATTTCAGCTAGCATGAATTACAGCTATAAATTCCTTTTGACCGTCCAATTTCAGCTTCTGTAAACTACTGCCAGAAATTCCTTTCAACCGTCCGATTTCAGCTAGCATGAATTACAGCTATAAATTCCTTTTGACCGTCCAATTTCAGCTATTATGAATTACAGCTATAAATTCATTTTGACTGCCCAATTTCAGCTACCGTAAACTACTGCCAGAAATTCCTTTCAACCGTCCGATTTCAGCTAGCATGAATTACAGCTATAAATTCCTTTTGATCGTCCAATTTCAGCTACCGTAAACTACTGCCAAAAATTCCTTTGAACCGTCCGATTTCAGCTAGCATGAATTACAGCTATAAATTCCTTTTGACCGTCCAATTTCAGCTACCGTAAACTACTGCCAAAAATTCCTTTCAACCGTCCGATTTCAGCTAGCATGAATTACAGCTATAAATTCCTTTTGACCGTCCAATTTCAGCTACCGTAAACTACTGCCAAAAATTCCTTTCGACCGTCCGATTTCAGCTAGCATGAATTACAGCTATAAATTCATTTTGACCGTCCGATTTCAGCTATTATGAATTACAGCTATAAATTCATTTTGACTGCCCAATTTCAGCTACCGTAAACTACTGCCAAAAATTCCTTTCAACCGTCCGATTTCAGCTAGCATGAATTACAGCTATAAATTCCTTTTGGCCGTCCAATTTCAGCTACTGTAAACTACTGCCAGAAATTCCTTTCAACCGTCCGATTTCAGCTAGCATGAATTACAGCTATAAATTCCTTTAGACCGTTCAATTTCAGCTACCGTAAACTACTGCCAAAAATTCCTTTCAACCGTCCGATTTAAGCTAGCATGAATTACAGCTATAAATTCCTTTTGGCCGTCCCAATTTCAGCTACCGTAAACTACTGCCAAAAATTCCTTTCAACCGTCCGATTTCAGCTAGCATGAATTACAGCTATAAATTCCTTTTGGCCGTCCAATTTCAGCTACTATAAACTACTGCCAGAAATTCCTTTGTACTCTTCGATTTTATTTATAGTGAACTGTCAGAAATTCCTAAATCAGTTCGTGGTAAGGAGATAATTTTCAATGTATTATTATTATTATTATTATTATTATTATTATTATTATTAGCTAAGCTACAGTGCTAGTGAGAGAGGCAAGGTGCTACAAGGAAAATAGAACAGTGAGGAAAGGAAATAAATATACCATATATGAGAAGTAATGAATGAGAAAATATAACATATTTTAAGATCAGTAACAACGTTAAATTAGATCTGGTATATATAAACTGAGGAAAGACTTCCGTCAACTTTTTCACATAAAAATATCTGTTGCAAATAACTCTTGACAGCGAATGCATGCATATTTTGCAAACATATAATGTAGATCTTTAGTGTAACTTAGGGAAATGGTCTTTGCTCCTTTGAGTTGAATAATGTTCATAATGAGACTGTATTTGATGTCCCTAACTCGAACGAATCACTCAAAAGCACGTGTAAAGGTTTAAACCCCGCTCATGAATGGCAGAGACAAGGGACAATGACATCGACCTATCAAGCAGGACATTACTCTAGAGACAGACCATATATACTTATGATGGGTGCCCAAGCCCCCTCTCCACCCAAGCTAGGACCAAGGAGGGCTAGGCAAAGGCTGCTGATGAGTCAGCAGATAGATCTATAGGCTCCCCAAACCCCCTATCCTTAGCTCACAAGGATGTGAGGTTACAGCGACCAAAAGAACTAACGAGCTGGCGTGGGACTCGAACCCCAGTTTTGGCGTTCAACAATTAATTATTTCCTTCACGAAAATTTCATTATTTTCGATTCGAGTGTTTGAGTGTGTTTATTGCATGGGCGTTAGCGTTTTCATTGAAAATATTTCTTAGATTGCAAGACTCATTAATTCCATTTTCATTATTTGATTTTTTTTTTTTTTGGGTGGGGGGTTGTGATATTTCCATTGCAAATGTTTGAGATGTTCCGTTTTTAGTATTTGATTGTTTATATTGTTAATATCTAAATGTTTCCTATGAGGATTTAAACATTTTCCATCATTAGTATTCGAGAATTTCACCCATTCAGAAAACGGAAGAACAACTCCCCAAATCTCTCTCTCTCTCTCCTCTCTCTCATCTCTCTCTCTCTCATCTCTCAGTGGTTCTCGCTGCACAATGTTACTTCTCTGAGCTCAACGTCAAGTACTTTTGATCCTTAATAGCTGCCAGGGAAATATTGATGGTTGTTCGTTTCCTTAAAAAAAATCCATCGGCCTCAGTTATTCATGACAATGAACAATTTTCTTGATTGTTGATAGATTGTTGTAGTTTCAGGAGATGAGAGAGAGAGAGAGAGAGAGAGAGAGAGAGAGAGAGAGAGAGAGGAGAGAGAGAGAGAGAGAGAGAGAGAGAGAGAGAGAGAGGGTAACACTATCACAACATATGCCATGCAATCTAGAGTTTGAGAGCTTTGCCAATGAAATTCTCTGCTACAATTTTACAGGTTTTATAAAATTCTTTCACTCGTTCCGTTCCTTTTTTTCCAGTTTGGTCAACAATGTCCACTATTTTCCCCCTTTTTTTTCATTCTCCAAACAATACAGATCAGATGTTTTAAAATAGCCAATTCCACTTAGTTTGTCTCTTCCCCCGGTGGTAACCGGATCCGGCTTTTATTCAGGTTGGTTATTCTTGTGTGAGGCCTTTTATTCCGGATGCTGTGTCACTTTGCTTTTAACCGAACAGTCACTTTCTCTTATTGGGTTCGTATTTTTTTACTCTACCCCTTCTATATAGGAGAAAGTACAGGGACAGAGGTAAGACTGTACTGTATAGACCATTCGGGCTGTAAACCTAACCATATTCGACCCACCTAAATTTGTGCTTTGCTACTGATTATAATTTATATATGTCTGTGTGTGTGTATTTATATGATAAAGAGCAAATGTCTGGCTATATACATACATACACACACACACACACACACACACACACACACACACATATATATATATATATATATATATATATATATATATATATATATGTGTGTGTATATATATATATATGTATATATATATATATATATATATATATATATATATATATATATATATATATATATATATATATATATATATATGTATATATACATACATACATATATATATATATATATATATATATATATATATATATATATATATAAATATATATATATATATATATATATATATATATATATATATATATATATATATATATATATATATATATATATATATATATATATATATATATAGTTCTTTCCGGTCACGCTGGTGAGATGGGGAATCTATGTGTGCGTGCATATCTATCAAAATACTTATCAGTCATTTTTGACCGGTCGCATACACTAGTATATTTTACATAGAGAGAGAGAGAGAGAGAGAGAGAGAGAGAGAGGAGAGAGAGAGAGAGAGAGAGAGAGAGAGAGAGAGAGAGAGGAGAGAGAGAATATCTATCGCAGATGAAGAAATATCAACATACGTACAGCAAAGAAACGTATGTAGGCTGAATATGGCCTATTTTAGTGAGCGAATGCCAATATAAATCAGATATTTGGACAAAAAAAAAAAAAAAATCATGCACGCCAAAGGAAATTTTTTTGCTTTTGGCTCTTGATAACCAACACATATATGCCAATTTAGGAATAATATTCTGGTTATAGATAAAGAAGAGGTTCTATCATGGAGAATATTCATAAGGGAAAAACTGCTGTCAAGGTCTATGATTTAAATTGGTAAAACAGTATTTTGATGTCAATTCAATAGATATTTTAGGTAAGATAGATATGAATTTTTCTGGAAGATTTTATTGCATAGGTAGGCACACTTATTGCAATAACCAAATCAGTGTGTTTTCTTAAAAGAAATTATGATTTAAAGGTAAACACACAATGAAATTATTGCAAAAGCAAAATCAGTATATTTTCTTGAATAATTTTAATTCATAGGTAAACACACGTTGAACAAAAGTGCAATAGCAAAATCAGTGTATTCTTTTAATAATTGCAATTCATACGTATACACACTGGACAAATTGCCATAGCAAATTCGATGTATTTTCTTGAATAATTTTAAATCATAGGTAGACACACATTGAACAAATTGCAATATCAAATCAGTTTATTTTCATGAGTAATTTTAATTCATAGTAAACACATTGAATATATTGCAAAAGCAAAATAAATGCATTTTCTTGAATCATTTTAAATCATAGGTAGACACACATTGAACAAATTGCAATATCAAATTCAGTTTATTTTCTTGAATAATTTTAATTCATAGTAAACACACATTGACTATATTGCAAAAGCAAAATGAATGCATTTTCTTGAATAATTTTAGTTTATAGGTAAACACACATTGAAGAAATAGCAATAGCAAATTCGGTGTATTTCTTGAATAATTTTAATTCATAGGTAAACACACATTGAAGAAATTGCAATAGCAAAAGCAGTGTATTTTTTTAATAATTGCAATTCATACGTAAACACATTGGACAAATTGCCATAGCAAATTTGATGCATTTTCTTGAATAATTTTAAATCATAGGTAGACACACATTAAACAAATTGCAATATCAAATTCAGAGTATCTTCATGAATAATTTTAATTCTTAGTAAACACACATTGAATATAGCAAATTCGATGCATTTTCTTGAATAATTTTAAATATAGGTAGACACACGTTAAACAAATTGCAATATCAAATTCAGTGTATCTTCATGAATAATTTTAATTCTTAGTAAACACACATTGAATATATTGCAAAAGCAAAATGAATGCATTTTCTTGAATAGTTTTAGTTTATAGGTAAACACACATTGAAGAAATTGTAATAGCAAATCAGTGTATTTTTGATAGTTGCAATTCATACCTAAACACATTGAACAAATTGCCATATCAAATTTGATGCATTTTATTGAATAATTTTAAATCATAGGTAGACACACATTGAACAAATTGCAATAGCAAAATCAGTGTATTTTTTTGATAATTGCAATTCATACGTAAACACATTGGACAAATTGCCATAGCAAATTTGATGCATTTTCTTGAATAATTTTGAATCATAGGTAAACACACATTAACTATATTGCAAAAGGAAAATGAGTGCATTTTCTTGAAGAATTTTAAATAGTAGCTAAACACACATTGAACAAATTGCAATAACAAAATCAGTGGAGCAACTTATCTATCCGGACGTATGTAGAGAA
>NC_090757.1:452567-457567 GCF_036898095.1 Palaemon carinicauda
ATGAAAGTCCATCGAAATGCTCTCTGTGTCCACTTCTTTTTTTATTGAAATTAAGAGATAAGTCATTTACTGTTTCCGACTTATCCCGGAAAACTGAGCCAACTAAATCCAAACTTGGCTCAAGATATCTTTTTGGGAAGAATAACCTCGCTCCATATAATGAGAGATACTCTCTCATGAAGATTAATAATTATTTTCCGTTTTGTTTTTCACATCCTCTCGAAACCACTAAATCAGCTTCAACAAAATCTCGTAAAAAAGAAAAAAGAAAAAAAAAAAGACGTCCTCTTTATGGGAAGAATGACTTCGCTCCATATAATGGGAGATACCCTTTCACGACTATTAATCGTTATATTTCATTTTGTTTTTTTTATTCCTTCGAAACAACTAAATCAGTTTCGGCAAAACCTGGAAAAAAGAAAACGTCCTTTTGCTGAAGTATGTTCGAGCGTTTTCAAATGAAAACTTCGATCCCATATACTGGATTAGCAAAGTTCATATGGAGACATTTATATATTGTACTTTTTCCTTAGAACCCCAGCATTGATTTCAACCAACTTCGGTACACATTATTTTTGTTAGAATAGAAGATCCCACCTCCTGCATAGGAAGATAGTCTCCTGGAAACATTTCTTTTTTAATACCCCCCCCCCCCCAACTATTATAACAATCTCAGTAAATCTTCGAACGAAACTTGAATTATATATTAATAAAGAATCACTACCCATTGGAAGGGCTGGGTAGCTTCCTTTAAATCATAACATTTTGAATCGATGGAAACGACCCAGATTCTTTTATATAGTTAAATTAAAGGTTTAAAGGTAGTCTATGAATAGCAGAGGCAAGGGACAATGGCAATATCCTAGAGAATAACCGTATATACATATGATCACCGCCCAAGATTCCTCTCCACCCAAGCTAGGACCAAAGAGGACCAGGCAATGGTGGCCGATGACTCAGTAGGTAGACCTGTAGTGTCCCCCAAAACACCCATCCTTAGCTCACAAGGATGGAGAGGTTGCAGACACTACAAGAAACTATCGGGCTTGGGCGAAATCGAACCCCCATCCAATAGATTGTCAGGGAGGGATCTTTCTAACGATACCCGGATTAATTTCAAACACACTGATAACTCGAAACATCTTTGTTTACATGTAATTCTAGTTAATTATATCTCTTTGATCTGAGAATACGGGTTTAGCATATACTGAAATGTGGGAGCCATTCTCCCTAGATTTTAACTTTGGACTCTCTCCCGTCATCGCTCGAGTTTACTGGCTGTGCTCATCACATCGTCATACTATCAGTCTTCTGTGTTCCCCCATGTCGATCAAGCATGGTTATAATCATCACTTTCAAGATCGGAGAACCTTTGCAATCTCTTGATGACTTTCAAGTACAATATCTCTTTAAACGTGTTGCCAACTCAATAGCTGTTATGCCACCCGAGAGTGAGTCAATCTTAAACACTCTTTAAAGGCTGCTAATGAATGGCAGAGGCTAAAGAAAATGCCATTGCCCTATCAAGCAGGACAATGCCCTAGAGACTAATAATTTTACATATGTTCACCGCCAAACTCCTATCCATCCAAGCTAGGACCAAGGAGGGCCAGGCAATGGCTGCTGATGATTCTGCAGATAGGCTTATACGGTCCCCCAAACCCCCATCTTTAGTTCACAAGGGTGGTGAGATTGCAGTGACCAAAGGAACTAACAAGTTTGAGCGGGGCTCGAACCCCAGTCTGGCAATCACCAGGCAAAGACGCTACTACCAGATGAAATCATCCCTCATCATGATAAAAATCTCTGTTGTTCTTAGGGTAAATTAATATGATGAATGAATTTATTGAGAGTCTGGAAACTATTCTTGTTTGATAAATTTTTCTCTACACATTCTGGGTAATCGTGCCGTCAAAATACACATAAGTTTATTGTTTAGGTCCACATTTAAAACCAAGATTTGCTTTTAACGATATAACAAAAAAATAAATAAATTAGTTTGATCAAATAAATTTTGATCGTGCAAAATTATATATATATATATATATATATATATATATATATATATATATATATATATACATACATATATATATATATATATATATATATATATATATATATATATATATATATATATATAATATATATTATATATACATATATATATATATATATATATATATTATATATATACATATATATATAAATATATATATATAATATATATATATATATATATATATATATATATATATATATATATATATATATATATATATATTGATGTGTGGTGTGTGTGTGTGTGTGTGAGAGAGTGTGTTTGAAAACTATAATGTTTCAAGCATCGAAAAAAAATTAATGCTACAGCTTAATTCATTTTGATATGTACATTAAATGAATTTGACCTTCTGTTTCTCAAAATATAATAAAAAATGTTCTGATAATCAATGGAGATCATATATGTTCATTCGGTTGTAAGCACCTGCAAAATACTTCTATCGTTTGAATATCATAAGTTCATTGTTCATATCGATATTAATTTCAAACTTTCTGAAATACTTCGGAAAAAAACTTATTTCTCATTATCATTTTTTTTATTTTGAGACTTAAAATGAAATTTTGTATACTGATATTTTTAAAAGAGTAAAAGAGCATTTTTTTTTATTTAAAAGATATACAATGAACATATGTTCTCATTGCATATACAGATAATTTGTTTGAAACTTAAGATAAAAAACTTTATATATATATATATATATATATATATATATATATATATATATATATATATATATATATATATATAGATTTTATATACTGTATATGCTTAAGATTGTGCTCACGTACATATAGTTTTCAATATAATTTATATTCGTTTTTAAATTTTTTGAATTGTGGGTTCATTTTTATATTGAATTTTAGGTTGAGGAAAATCAAAATCTAAAGGCGCTCAGTTACTAAATAAAGTACAATATCGGTTTACTAACAGTATGGTATTATTATTATTATTATTATTATTATTATTATTATTATTATTATTATTATTATTATTATTATTATTGTTGTTGTTATTATTATTATTATTATTATTATTATTATTATTATTATCATCATCTAAACTACAACCCTAGTTGGAAAAGCAAGATGCTACAAGCCCAAAGACGGTTCCAGCAGGGAAAAGTAGCCCAGTGAGGAAAGGAGCCAAGGAAATATATAAACGATATAAGAAGTAATGAGCAATTTAAATGAAATATTTTAAAAACAATAACAACATTAAAACAAACATTTCATATATTAACTATAAATAGACTCATGTCAGCTTGTTTAACTTAAAAAACATTCCTTGCAACTTTGAACTTTTGAAGTTCTACTGATTCAACTATCCGATTAGGAAAATCATTCCACAATTTGGTTACAGCTGGAATAAAACTTCTAGATTACTGTGTAGTATGGAACCTCATGCTAAGGCCTGACTATTAGAATTAATTGCTTGTTTAGTATTACGAACAGGAAGGAATTGTCCGGGAAGATCTGAATGTAAAAGATGGTCAGAATTTGTAAAAAAATCTTATGCAACATGCATAATGAATTTATTGAACGAAACGACGGTGCCAGAGATTAATGTCTAGATCAGGAATAAAAAATTTAATTCAACATAACTTGGTGTTGCCTCTACACAGAATTCATTTAACATGAATACATGAAATTTGCATCACAGCTTCGTGTCTGGCGCGTTTTAGCCAATATAATAAACTCTCAAGTACTTTTTAAACCGTATGCTGTTTTTCCTAGCACGGTTTTTTTGTTACCTTACACAGAATTTACCAATCGTAATCCTCTTGCTACAACACTTGCCTAAACTACTGTCATTAGCGGATTATGCTTATAAATGATTGGTGATGTGTCGCTATATCCTTACACCTATATATATATATATATATATATATATATATATATATATATATATATATATATATATATATATATATATATATATATACATGTGTGTGTGTATTTGTGTTTGTACTAATGAGTACGTCAAAGTGTTATTTCTTATTTTATGGTCAATGTAAAACTAAAGGTTCAATCACATAAAGTGTCTATATTTTAATTCCTGTCATTTCAAGTCAGCATGATCTTACCCGCAGTAGAGGAATAAACAAAAATACATTAGAAAAGGTATATTCATTTAAGACAGATTGTCAGGGACTGTTGGAGATACAGCATATCAGTTATTGCCTTTGTCAAAATGATGGGTATGTACTCACCCCTGGCGTCATTTGTTTGATTGTTTTTGACCAACTTTACACAAAATCTTTTGTACTGATTTTGACCAAACTTGGTAGTCATATTGGGTATGACCCAAGGATGAATCTGTAACATTTTGCACGCAGCAGTACCTCGAAAATAATCGCAGTGTCTTAAGTAAATGACAAGTATTTTCTATTTTTTTTTTTTTTGGTGAACAATATTATGATAGAAACTACTGAACAAATTTCAGTGAAACTTGGTGGACATGTGGGGTATGGTCCAAGGACAAATCCATTAGATTTTAAAGAAAATACGTCGAAGTGCAAGTACGCAGTGGAGTTAAGAGCAAAATCAGACTGCTTGGTGTGGTGAAGGCATGCTCTCTACTGAGTGCCCTTTTAGTTTTAGTTTATTAATTCATTTGTTTTGTCTATAAACAGGATTACGTCAAACCTTCTTGCTGGATTTCCACCAAATTTTCATAACGGATAGGTATTATGCTCCCAAAAAATTCATTAAAATTTGGAAGTGATCTGGATCAAAATCGCTATTCTGATTACTATTATTATTATTATAGAGTAGATTTATTCACGGTCAGCATGTGAAAAAGGGAAAGCTTGGTCCGTAGACTTGAGTAAAATATTGACAATGTTCATTGATGGAAGTCTGAAATTTGTGATTGCTCTGTTATTAAAATAGGGAGATTTACCAGGCCAAAAAGTCCAGCTGGACTTACAAAGCTGGCC
>NC_090757.1:462567-480067 GCF_036898095.1 Palaemon carinicauda
GAAGAATAAATATAATGAGCGATAACAATATAACTCTAATCTGTGAGCAAAGCTATATCTATTAATTTACATGATTATGAATTATAGAAAATGAGAAGTGAATGGTAGATGACAAGTGATTACGTTAGAAGATTAACTTGCTCGTAAACTTTGAGGGTAAGTAATAAATACGAAGAAAGGGCTCCAGATGAAGCACATACGTTGGAAACCGCTTAGGGAAATGCCTTTGAGTTACGGTCTTTATTATCGATATTTAAATGCACAATCTCTCTCTCTCTCTCTCTCTCTCTCTCTCTCTCTCTCTCTCTCTCTCTCTCTCTCTCTCTCTCTCTCTCTCTCTTAATTAACCAGTGCAGGTTTTGTTTTTTCCGTAGGTTTGCTTCATTTGGCTAATAGTTCTCTGTGATGGGGTTTCAGGAATGTTGCCGAATTTATACCATGCATTGCAAAGCCTACTAAATTGTCATGCTGTCTTCATTTAGATATAGATTCCGTCTTTATAATTAAAAATTATTTGCAGCTCATAGAAAAATCATAGACAGACTATAAGCAGACCCGTGTGGAAGGACATCTCTGAGGCCTTTGTCCTGCTGTGAGTAAGCGACGGCTGATGATGATGATGATGATGAAAAAATAACACGTTTTCTATTAATGCTGAATTGGGAATAAAAGAGGTTTAAGGTTTAAAGGCCTCTCGTGAATGGCAGGGGTTTAAAGGCCTCTCGTGAATGGCAGGGGCAAGGTATAGAGGTATTGCCCTATTGAGCAGGACAATGCCCTAGAAACTGACCATATACACATATGATCAGCGCCAAAGCCCCCTCTCCACCCAAGCTAAGATCAAGGAGGGCCAGACAATGGCTGCTGATGACTCAGTAGATAGACTTATAGGATTCCCCAAACCCCTTATCCTTAGCTCACAAGGATGGTGAGGCTGTAGCGACGAAAGGAAGTAACGAGTTTGAGCGGGACTCTATCCCCAGTCTGCCGTTCACCAGTAAGGTACGTTACGACATCGGCCACCACAACTCCAAAGAGAGAGAGAGGTAGTGGAATTTTAAACGATCCTACAATAATTATGGGATGCTGACGTGTTTATTTTGTTGATTAGTAAGCTGGTAAAAGTCTTGCCTAACTTAGTCGCTTTCCTACGAAACGTTTTAGGCAAAGTGGGTAGAGACTAGACTTCTGATAACATTCGGCTTATTTCTTTGGGTATGGAACAGATCTCCCTTTTTGCTTACTCCTGTAACTTCAATCACTTTTACATGGTGTAAATTCTTTCAAATTCGACATTTCTTGGTCTTTAATATTCTATATCTATATCGAGATTTTATTTGAAAGGTTCTTAAATAAGTCATTAACATCAATACAATAAGTAATTGATTACAGCTTTAGATTCATAGAATGTATTTTAAAGGCTGATGCAGATTATGATAATTTCATAACTCATCACAAAGATATTTTTCATTTTAGTTAATTAAAATCATGTTGTGCACAACCATTCAGTGATATCCTTACTCTCGTTTTAACTCCCAAATGGTCAGGATGTTAAATGAAGGTATTGCCACGTTTCTCTCAAGGCTTAGAGATCGAAGAAGCACGATAGTTGAAAATAGGCTTTTAAATAGCATTAACCTTCTGACACACTTATCCAGTGGTATGACTTATACTGCGTTATTTCAGGGGTCTTGGAAGGATCTTTCTTTCAATTTTATTAATTTTATCTGCCTATTTTGCATCTTCCGGGAGTTAGACATCATATAAGAATATGGTTTCTCGTGTGTTAGTATAACAATTAAAGGTTTGAATGTCACTCTTAAATGACAGAGGCAAGGGACAGACAATGTCCTAGAGACTGATCCAAACTCAAGAACATACATGGTGGTCTACCCTTAAATCTGCACTCTCTTACTTAAACCAGATGGCTTTTGGATGATATTTTTGACAGTAAAGAGAGTAATGAAAAACTTGAACTTCCTCATTCCTGTTTTCCTGAGGCTAAACTAACTACTTTAGCGTTTCGATCTAGTGAAATTAAAGCTCTGTTGTTGGACCTTGATGCTTATGGGAGGTGTAGACCCAAATGGTATTTTTCCTTTGTTTTTTATAAAGACTGTAGATTTATTTTGCGCAAGTTAGCTAGAAGAGGAGCTTTTAGCACTTGTTGGAAAATTGGTTATGTTACTCCTCTATGTGAATGTGTTTGTGGTAGCTCAAATCAACTGATTACGGCCCAATTTCCATAAATCCCATATTATCTAAAGTTTTTGAACGTCTTCTGGCAAGACGTCTTAATACGTTTGCTGAAAGTAATAATCTATTCCCTAGTTTGCAATTTGGTTTTCGTAAAGGCCTTGGAGCATGTGATGCCCTTCTTACAATCTCCAATGCTTTACAGAAATCACTTGATTGTGGTCAGGAAGTTCGTATGATTGGACTTTATTTTAGTGCTGCCTTTGACCGTGTTAATCATGGGGCCCTTGTTTTCAAACTCAAACAGTTTTGGGGAGTGGGTGGATCGTTTCTTAGCATTATTATTGATTTTTTAAGTAATAGATCTTAAAGAGTTGATGTTGATGGGCACCATAGTGAGTATAGGAATGTGATATCTGGTGTTCCACAGGGTAGTGTTCTTGGCCCATTACTTTTCATACTATATACACATGATATCTGGTTTGGCCTAGAAAACAAGCTTGTTGCATATGTAGATGATGCCTATTTCTTTGCGTCAATTCCATCCCCTGAATGTAGATTTGGTGTTGCTGAATCTCCTAATAGAGATCTAGCTAAAATTAGTACATGGTGCAAATTAGGGGGTATGAAGTTGAATCCTAACAAAACTCAAAGTATGATTGTAAGTAGGTCAAGGACAGTGGCTGCTCAACATCCAGATCTCAGTATTGATAGTTTCTTTAACTTTGTATGACTCTTTTAAAATTTTAGGTGTGATTCTCGACAGCAAATTTACTTTTGAGAAACACATTAGGTCTGTGTCTTCTTCAATTGCACAAAAATTGGCTTATTGAGAAAGTCTTCGGTAATCAATCTATTCTAAAGAAGTGTTTTAATTCTTTCATTCTACCTTGTTTTGAGTATTGTTCTCCTGTCTGGTGTTCAACTGTTGATTCTCATCTTAATTTGTTGGACAGAAACTTATGGTCTATTAAATTTCTTATTCCTGATCTAGATATTAATCTTTGGCACCGTCGTTCAATTGGTTCATTATGCATGTTGCATTAGATTTTTCATAACTCTGACCATCCTTTACATTCAGATCTTCCTGGACAATTCAATTATGTTCGTAATACTAGGCAAGCAGTTAATTCTAATAGCCAAGCCTTCTCCATCATGAGGCTCAATACTACTCTGTATTCTAGAAGTTTTATTCCATCTGTGACCCAAGTTGTGGAATGATCTTCCTAATCGTGTAGTTGAATCCGTATAACTTCAAAATTCAAAGTTGTAGCAAATGTTTTCATGTTGAATAGGCTGACATAAGTCTTTTTATTGTTTATACATGACATATCTGTTTTGACGTTGTTACTGTTTTTCGAATGATTTATTGTTAATTTGTTCTCATCTTTTATTTATTTTCTTATTTTCTTTCCTCACTGGGCTATTTTTCCCTATTGGAGCTCTTGGGCTTATAGCACCTTGCTTTTTCAACTAGGGTTGTATCTTGGATAGTAAAAATGATAATAATAATAATATTATTATTTAAAGATTTTTCTCTGTCCTCGTACACCTGACAACACTGAGATTACCAAACAATTCTTCTTCATCCAAGGGGTTGACTACTGCACTGTAATTGTTCAGTGGCCACTTTCCTCTTGGTAAGGATAGAAGAGACTCTTTAGCTATGGTAAGCAGCTCTTCTAAGAGAAGGACACTCCAAAATCAAAATATTATTCTCTAGTCTTGGGTAGTGCCATAGCCTCTGTACCATAGTCTTCCACTGTCTTGGGTTAAGAGTTCCTTTGCTTTAAGGTACACTCGGGCACACTATTCTATTTAATTCTCTTCCTCTTTTTTTATTAAAGCTTTTATAGCTTATAAAGGAAATATTTATTTTAATGTTGTTACTGTTCTTAAAATATTCTATTTTTCCTTGATTCTTTTCGTCGCTGGACTATTTTCTCTGTTGGATCCCCTGGGCTTATAGCATCCTGCTTTTCTAACTAAGGTTGTAGCTTAGCAACTAATAATAATAATAATAATAATAATAATAATAATAATAATAATAATAATCATGAAAAGAGGAGGAAAAGATATGAATTCGGGATATCTCATATACTACCACTCCACTGTATAAAATTAACAGAGAGAGAAAAAAAAATTGAAAAGAGAATTTTATGTCGTTATTTCAATATGATTAACACGTTAAAAGAGAGAGAGAGAGAGAGAGAGAGAGAGAGAGAGAGAGAGAGAGAGAGAGATATGAATTTGGAATTATATGTCGTAATTCAAATAAAGTAATTAACACGGCTATTGAGAGAGAGAGAGAGAGAGAGAGAGAGAGAGAGAGAGAGAGAGAAATTACAAGCAAAATATGAATTGTGAATTATATGTCGTCATTCCAATAAAGTAATTAACACGTTGCTAGAGAGAGAGAGAGAGAGAGAGAGAGAGAGAGAGACCAATTTCTTCACTGCATTTATGTATATATTTGAACATTCACTAACACCGACATTTGAGTCTCTTCGAAAAGATAGTCCATGGAAAAGAAGCTGGAAATTTTAGCCATAATTTGAAAACAAAATATTGACATTTGTCTTTAAATTTTTCAATCAATACCACATGATCATAACAAAGTTGAACTTTTCCAGAAGGCTAAAATCACTGGCTACACCACCACTTTCAGTTATTTCACAGCCTGTACAATATATAAAATGATTCTTGAAGGCTGAAATTTTAATGAGTCGTCACCACCGATATGGGCCACGTTAAAGCTTTCACATAATCTGTATCATTTTTCTATGTGACTGTTATGAGGGTTAATGATCTACAAAAATAATAGGATGCAAGACTTAAAATTTTTTATTAACACAGCTTTTTCTAAAATTAATTATTAACACAACTTTTCCCAAAATTTAGTTATTAACACAGGTTTCCTCAAATTTTAGTAAACAGTTTTTCTTGAGATTTTGTTACTAAGTTTTTACCCAAATTTAGTTGTTAACCCGGTTTTTCCCATAATCTAGTTATTAACAAATTTCTCTAAAATTTAATTATTAACAAAATTTTTCCCAGTTTAGTTAATGAGAGAGATTTTTCCCAAATTTAATTATCAACACAGCTTTTCTCAAAATTTCGTTGCTAATAGTATTTTTCAAAACTAGGTAATTGATATATCTTATTCCAAATGTTATTAACACAAATTTTCCCAAATTTGGTTATTAACACAGCTTTTTCTAAATGTTGTGTTTTATACAACTTTCCCAAAATGTATTTATTAACACAGTTTTCCCTGAATTTAGTAGTTACCACAGCTTTCTCCAAAATTAAGTTATTAACATCTTACTTATTTCTGCTCATAGATTTGATCATAGCCTGATATTTCATTCCTGACAAACCCTCGAAAATCACAATCTCCCACAAATTGCCAAAACAGCTTTGTGGTGAATAGGAAAGGGGAAGGGTTGAATCTCTGCGTGTGTGCGCATATCTATCTAAATATTTAGCAGTCATTGTGACGGGTCGCGTACACTAGTAATAGTAATATTTGATTCTATCATCTTCACATCATTTTGACGGGTCGCTTACACTAGTAATAATAATATTTGAATCTATCATCAGCTCTCATCTTCACATCATCTTGATGGGTCGCGTACACTAGTAATAATAATAATAATATTTGAATCTATCATCAGCTCTCATCTTCACGTCATTTTGATAGGTCGCTTACACTAGTAATAATAATAATAATAATAATAATAATAATAATAATAATAATAATAATAATGTTTGAATCTATCATCAGCTCTCATCTTCACGTCTTCTTGACGGGACGTGTACACTAGTAATGATAATAATAATATTTGGATCTATCATCAGCTCTCATATTCACGTCTTCTTGACGGGTCGCGTACGCTAGTAATGATGATAATAATATTTGAATCTATCATCAGCTCTCATCTTCACATCATTTTAACGGGTCGTGTACACTAGTAATAATGATAATAATATTTGAATCTACCATCAGCTCTCATCTTCATGTTATTTTGATAGGTCGCTTATACTAGTAATAATAAAAATAGTGATAATATTTGAATCTATCATCAACTCTCATCTTCACGTATTCTTGACGGGTCACGTACACTAGTAATGATAATAATAATATTTAGATATATCATCAGCTATCATCTTCACATCATTTTGACGGGTCGTGTACACTAGTAATAATGATAATAATATTTGAATCTATCATCAGCTTTCATCTTCACATCATTTTGACGGGTCGCGTACACTAGTAATAGTAATAATATTAGAATCTATCATCAGCTCTCATCTTCGCGTCATTTTGATGGGTCGCGTACACTAGTAATAGTAATAATATTTGAATCTATCATTACCTCTCATCTTCACGTCATTTTGACGGGCCGTGTACACTAGTAATAGTAATAATATTTGAATCTATCACCAACTATTATCTTCCACAAAGTTATTTCCATGAGAGCCTTTAAAACTCTAGCAAAATAGAAGCTCCCCCCCCCATACGGTTAATCATTCTAGCCCCCTCCTCCATATCTTACCTACCTTCTTGCGTTGCCCCCACCCCACCACGACTCCCTTCCTGATGCTGACTGTATCGCTTCTCCATCAATAGCACTTTCACCCAATTTGCTCCTCCATCTGCGAAGAGGTAAAGTAATTATGATGATATTACAGCCTTCTTCCCTCATTCGCTCGTCGTTTTTAAGGTAACAATAGTTCGTCTCTCGTCTTCAATATACTCTGATTAATTA
Source organism: Palaemon carinicauda (assembly GCF_036898095.1). Classification (NCBI taxonomy): domain Eukaryota; kingdom Metazoa; phylum Arthropoda; class Malacostraca; order Decapoda; family Palaemonidae; genus Palaemon; species Palaemon carinicauda. The sequence goes on from NC_090757.1 coordinate 469,536, forward strand.
GGAAAAAAGAACGTAATTCTTATATATGAATATATATTTAAATATATTATTATTATTATTATTATTATTATTATTATTATTATTATTATTATTACTTGCTAAGCTACAACCGTAGTTGGAAAAGCAGGACGAAAGGTAACAAGAAAAAATGAATTATTTTATGAACAGTAAGAACATTAAAATAGATATTTCCTATATAAACTATAAAAACCTAAACAGAACAAGAGGAAGAAAATTAAGATAGAATAGTGTGCCCAAGTGTACCCTCAAGCAAGAGAACTCTAACCCAGGACTGTGGAAGACCATGGTACAGAGGCACTACCCAAGACTAGAAAACAATGGTAATTTTTCAGGTCTTTTGTGTCTCCATTTTTATGAATGAATTTACGGACTACGTTTGAGACCACTTCCTTGGTCCTCTAGGGGCGATACTATCCCTCATCAGCGGGGCTGGTGGTAGGTTGGGCTTGCTGTAGTTTTTAAATTTCGTCATGATCATATCTTATGGCGCCAACCATTGTATCCGCTGCTTAGCAGCCCGATTGCATGTTTACATTCGTAGAGGTCCAAACCTGTAGAGATTGGCTCCAGTTCACACCCACGAAGTATGTGGTCCATTGTCTGGATGGGATGCCCACATGGGTACTCAGCAAAGGGGGCCAGACCCCACTTACGAAGATTGTCTCCAGTGTGTACAACTCTAGCTCTTGCTCGATTAAGAGGAAACCAATCCTTTCTACTAAGAGGCTTCCTGATAATACCTCGATTGATGATTCCTCACAAGACGTGCCTTGAATCTCCATAAGCTGATCCAAAACGGAAAACTTGTAAAAGATTACATTTTTACAATAGCTTCCGTCATTGTGGATTGTGTGTTTATGTATGTAAAAATATATATCTTGGTGTGGGAGGTATGGATAATATCATAACTTTAATACGAAAAATAACAGTGAAGAAAAAAGGGTGAATTAAAATCCTAAAGGAGATGATAGACTCTGTTATTAAAAGTAAACGCTAAAGGAATAAAGACGTTATAATTGAAATGAATAGAATTAAATTGCGACATCTAAACAAAATACCCAGAGGTTATGAACTATCATTTTTATTATTATTATTACTAGCTAAGCTACAATCCTAGTTGGAAAAGCAGGATGCTATAAGCCCAGAGGCTCCAAAAGGGAAAATAGCCCAGTGAGACTGAGGAAAAACTATAACAAAACAGGAGGAAGAGAAATGAGATAGAATAGTGTGCTCGAGTGTACCCTTAAGCAAGAGAACTCTAACCCAAGACAGTGGAAGACCGTGGTACAGAGGCTATGGCACTACCCAAGACTAGAGAACAGTGGTTTGATTTTGGAGTGTCCTTCTCCTAGAAGAGCTGCTTACCATAGCTAATGAGTCTCTTCTACCCTTACCAAGAGGAAAGTGGCCACTGAACAATTAGTGCAGTAACTCCTTGAGTGAAGACTTGTTTGGCAATCTGTGTTGTCAGGTGTCTGAGGACAGAGGGGAATATGTGAAGATTAGGCCAGACTATTCAGTGTCGATGTGTGTAGGCAATGGGAAAATGAACCGTAACCAGAGAGAAGGATCCAATGTAGTACGATCTGGCCAGTCAAAAGACCCCATAACTCTCTAGCGGTAGTATCTCAACGGGTGGCTGGTGCCCTGGCCAACCTACTACCTACAAAACTAGATAAATATATCAATTTTATTATTTTTTCAATCGAATTTGAACTATCCAGAAGTATAGGAACGAGTAAAAGGAGAGGCTCAGTTATCATACAAATCAGTACTTGCGTGTTTACGGGAATATGTATGTGCTTATAGGTAATGTGGATATGTGGCCAGATGTAAATTATTATTATTATTATTATTATTATTATTATTATTATTATTATTATTATTATTGTTGTTGTTGTTGCTGTTGTCATTATCTATATGTACCAACGTGAATACATGCGCGCATACAGGATCACCTTTGAGTTATAATGTTTATAAAATTTGTAATTGCATATTAAATCATTACAAAATGTAAGTTTCAAAACTCAAAGAAGCTCTTCGTAAGCTGTCATATTTTTTTTTTTTTTCAGAAAAATTAATATTTCAACAAACCACTTTATTCTTGAATGCGCAATTAAAGACATTCTCATAGTAGTTATCAATTAAAGGTTTAAGGGTTTAAAGGTGGATCATGAGTCGCAGGGGCAAGTAACAGGACAATGCCCTTGATACTGACCATATAGCCATATTATCAGCGTCCAATTCCCCTACCCACCCAAGCTAGGACCAGGGATGGCCAGCTGAAGCCCCAGCTCATTAGGATGATGATTTTGTAGACACTACTGGAAACTATAGAACTTGAGTGTGGTGTCTCGAACTCTCGTCCAAGAGATTGCCACGCAAGCAGGGACATTTCCAAAAGGCTGTTAGAGTCAAACGTTACTGATAAATTAAGTTAAATTATAAGAAAAACAAGGAGCATAGCAACTGAAATGTGATCCTAAACAAGAAATGACTTTTGGAAACTGTAGGACTTTAGTGTGGTTTCTCGAACTCTCGTCCAAGATATTGCCTAGCAGGAACGTTTCCAATTGGCAATCAGAGTCGAACATTACCGATAGAACAAATTAAATTATAAGAAAAACAAGGAGCATGGCAATTGAAATGTGATCCAAAATTAAGATTGACTTTGGAAACAAACTGAGTGTGGTGTTTAAAACTCCCGTCCAAGAGAGAGCCCAGTTGGGACGTTTGTAATAGACTATCAGTCATACATTACAGATAAATTAAATTAAATTATAATAATAGATAGGAGCATAGCAACTGAAATGTGATCCTAAACTAAAAATGGCGTTGCATATTCCACCAATCATCCTCCACTCGAAGGATTTTTATCCTTCCTTTTAACTGCGTTGAAGCCGCGAAAGGCATTTACCCAAAGTCCATTTTCCTTTCAGATGGATTTTTATTATTCCCGACCTGAAAGGAATATGATTAGGTCCCAGCACTCCTAGGCGTAATGCACGTCAATACAGTTCTTTTTATTGTTAAAGAGACTCGGAATGTAGCCCATATTGAATTTTCCAGTCAATATACCAAGACGTTCTTTTTTTGAGATCCCCAAGTCGAAACCGCCGGCATCAAGAAAGGCGAAGTCGAAACTCAGTCGTCTGGGAGACAAGAAAGAATGGAGAAGGAGGAAGTGGGTTAGAAATGAGCGATGGGGGAAAGAGAAAGACAGAGAAAGAAAGAGAGGGAGGAGGAGAAGAGTTGAATCAAAGATGAATCAAGCGAGTTAATCCAACTTGTGGGGCTTGATTGCGGCAATTCTGGCTGAGGTTAAATTTTGTTTTCCCATCATCAACAACTTCGACAAACTTTACTCGAAGGTTTTGCCTAAAAAGAGGATTAAAGAAATTCCCGGATTTATTTTTCCCCGGTTTACGTGGAAGGTCACTCTATTCTACAGCAGCCAGTTTGCTGGGTTATGCAGCTTACATATAGAGTTGCCTTCATTAATTAGTGTACAATTAAAGGCCGCTCATGAATGGCAGAGGCAAGGGTGACAATGCTCTAGCGGCTGACCAGATGTCCATATGACCAGCGCCCAAGTCCCCTCTCCACCCAAGCTAGGGTCAGGGAGGGACAGGCAATGGCTGTTAATGACTCAGCAGGTAGCCCTATAGGCTCCTTCAAACTCCCAGGCTGTTAATGACTCAGCAGGTAGCCCTGTAGGCTCCTCCAAACCCCCATCCTTAGCTTATAAGCTTTTAAAGCCACTCATGAATGACAGAGGCAAGGGACAGTGACACTGCCTAGAAACTGACCATATACTGTATACCTATGATTAGCGCCTAAGGCCCCTCTTCACCCAAGCTAGTGTCAGGGAGGGACAGACAATGGCTACTGAATACTCAGCAGGTAGCCATTTAGGCTCCCATAACCCCTCATTCTAGCTATAGGCTTTAAAGGCTTAGGCATTGAATGCAGAGGCAAGAGACAGTGACATTGCCCTACAGACTGACCATATATCCATATGACCAGCGCCCAAGACTCTCTTCACCCGATCTTGACCAGAGAGGCCCACACAATAACAGCTGTTGACTCAGCAGATAGCCATATAGTCACTCCCAAATCCCCCATCCTTAGCTCACAAGGATGGTGAGGTTGTAGACACTACAAGAAACTATCAATCTTGAGCCTGATTTGATCTCCCGTCCAGCAGAACGCCAGGCAGGGACATTTCCAATATTACGAAGTGCTGTATAGAAAAGGACTTCGTATTATTTATAAAAGAAATTGCTTTTTCATAAAGTGTTGACAAACTCAGCTACTTTGATTTACAGACAAACGCTGCCAACAGTTTCTCTTTTGCTAAACACAGCGTTACCTGATCTATGTAAGCTGTCAAACGTCTAAGTGTACCGGAATTAGTGAACCCAACTGTACAAGGAGGAGACGAACAAATATCTCTCTCTCTCCTCTCTCTCTCTCTCTCTCTCTCTCTCTCTCTCCTCGATTTCAATCTCGATCTCAATCTCTCTTATAACAAAATACGACTTTACTGACAGTAATTAGGGGTCCAATCCTGTCTTTTGAAAAAAATACATCGCTGGCTCTTCTTTTCTACAATAATCTTCATGAAAGCAACCAATATCTCTCTCTCTCTCTCTCTCTCTCTCTCTCTCTCTCTCACCTCCCCATATACAACACAATGCTGAAAGTGACTAAAATGCCTAGCTTTCTTTATGAGATTTCAAATGGTAACGATAACGGGAAATAAATGTTTTTTTCTCCACATTGAAGTGTTCGTGTAGAAAAGAGATTAGAAAAGGTTTTTTTATGACACCAGATGGTTATGGAGCAGAGTTCCAGGAATTTCCCAAAGATTTCCAACTAAAGAGAAAAGTATAGTGCAATAAAATAAAAGGGGGAAATAAAACCATTCACAAATTGTAGTAGAGGTTTGTGGGAGAGATTTTCATTTGTCATATGAAGCCAAATTTTGAGGAATTGGTTGAATGTTTCTCATTGATTGGTTGATGTTGAAAGATACATCTTCTACATAATGAAGAGCAAGTATCTTTATATATATATATATATATATATGTATATATACATATATATGTGTGTATATATATGTACATATACATGCATGTATGTATGTGTGTGTTCGTGTATATATATATATATATGTGTGTGTGGTGTGTGTGTGTGTTCGTGTATAATATATATATATATATCTACGATATGTATGTATATATATATATATATATATAAATGTGTGTTGGTGTGTGTGTGTATATATGTATATATATGTGTGTATATATATGTATATTTTATATAGTATATATATATATACATGTATATATAATAGTATATATATACATGTATATATAATAATATATATACAGTATATATATTATATATATATATGTGTGTGTGTGTGTGTGTGTGTGTGTATAAATATATACATATGTATATACACACGAACACACACACATATATTTCACACAAATTGCCCACAATCCATGTTGTAGTTAAGAAAGGAAGAGAGGGTGAGAAGGTTTGAATCTGTGTGAGTCAGTATAATACATTTTCATGGCATCTGGCGATAGATGTAGAAACAACTATTTTGCTGGATGTTTAGCAGCTAAAAAGCGTAAGAGTCATTTTAAGAAAAGCTTAGATTTTTTTATGATGTCAACTTACTAATGTGAGTAGAAATATTAATCATTATTATTGTCGATCTGGAATAAAAACAGTCTTCCTGACATTTTCAAGGAAACTCTGTGTCGTGCGTTGGCAACACCGTGTACATATTAAAGGTTTAAAGGCCACTTTGAATGGCAAAGCCAATGGACAGTAACATTGGCCCTACCAAGCAGGACAATGCACTAAAGACTGACCATATATACATATGATTAGCGCCCAAGCCCCCTCTTCACCCAAGCTGGGATGAAGGAGCGCCTTTCAATAGCTGCTGATGACTCAGCAGATAAGACCTATAGGGTCCTCCAACCACACACCATCCTTACCTCACAAGGATGGTGATGTTGCAGCGACCAAAGAAAGTAACGAGTTTGAGCGGAACTCGAACCCCAGTCTGGCGTTCACCAGTCAGGGACGGTATACTTGACGGAAAACTAAGGAGAGGTCTGACACTGTAACAGGTAGCGCTGTGTTTAGCAATAGAAAAACTATTGGCAACACTGCATGTAAAATAGGTTCGCGTTGCATACAAAAACGTTATCAGAACCATTTTTTGTTAATTTCACTAAGTGCTTTTAAGCAAATAACAATATTTTTTCATGCAGCACTTCAATAATTAATGAAAAATAGTTTTGATCACGTCTTTACAAGCTCTGCGACTTTTCTTTTCGAGGTGTACCGCACGTGTATCACACACGCTCGTACACTGAAACGCTATTATATATATATATATATATATATGTACATATATATATACTATATATATATAAGTACATATATATATATATATATATACATATATATACATATATGTACATATATATACATATATTATATATATATATGTATATATATGTACATATATATATATATATATATATATTATATATATATGTACATATATGTACATATATATACATATATATATATATATTATATATATGTATATATATATATATATATATATTGTCGTTATTGCTCTCCCCCCCGCACTGATAACCTGGAAGCTTGTATGTTCTTGCATCATTGTGTTTGAAATTTTGTACCGTTCTGACTGGAAGGGGTTGTATATATATATATATATATATATTGTCGTTATTGCTCTCCCCCCCGCACTGATAACCTGGGAAGCTTGTATGTTCTTGCTCATTGTGTTTGAAATTTTGTACCGTTCTTGACTGGAAGGGGTTGTATATATATATATATATATATATATATATTGTCGTTATTGCTCTCCCCCCCCGCACTGATAACCTGGAAGCTTGTATGTTCTTGCATCATTGTGTTTGAAATTTTGTACCGTTCTTGACTGGAAGGGGTTGTATATATATATATATATATATATACTACTAATGCTCCGTTCAAATAAAGTTAGTTGCATTCATCTCACTTCTCAGTTATTACCTAACTGGTGCATCCAGTTTTTACTTTGCTAAATAAAGTAATTTTTGGTACAATGTACATCTGTCAGGCGTCTCCGTAGGGCCCCTTGAACTGTACTGGTATTAATGAAGCCAGCTGTACAAGTCGAAATGTTTCTTATTCAATAGTATACTATATACAACAGTAAAACGGTCCCGCATCTAATTTAAAAATAATTTAATTATTGCTTGATGCTAACATAGGAATATTAGAAATTTGGACACTGGCAGGATGCCCAATACCAAAATATCCTAAAGTTATTGTAGTAATACCTTCAAGACCTCCGTATCTCTCATTCAGTACCTGGTATCTGAATCCGTAGCTTCGAATAATTTCTCATTGGCATGAAAATTCTGGATGAAGAAGAGTCCGTATATTAATTTCTTATATATTTATTAGATAATAATGCTAGTTATAAAATGATTCAACATCATAATCATCATGATCTTGACATGAATCTTGGAATAATTTCCCATTTGGATAATTATTTTGAGATGAAGAAGTTCGTATATGAATTTCCTGGTGATAGGGTACCTGGAGAGGTACACTCGGAAACCACAATGTCTCACAAATTGCCGAAATAGTCGGGTGGTAATTAAACGTCATTTTAACGGTCTCGGGTACAATAGTTATAGTCATAATTACCTAACAGAAACAACTAAAGGGGCGCTCAGTAGAGTGCAGACCTCTGAAGCGCCAGCGTATTTCTCGACATTTTGCTCAACCTTAACCTCGACCTTTGATCTGAACATGTATTAATTATCGTGGATTTTCATACACCCCGATGTGAAGCAAGTTTGAAGTCTCTGTGACAACGATGTCCAAACTTATGGATGAATACGTGAATTGGACATTTTGCTTGACCGTGACCTTGACCTTCCAAAATTTATTCCTTTCCAGTTTTTTACAAAACGGTTAATCTTTGCAAATTTCATTATTCTACGATTAGAATTGTGAACAGAAAGCTGTTCACAAACAAGCAAACACACACACAAACAAACACACAACGAGGGTAAAACATAACCTCCTATTAACTTCGTTGGCGGAAGTAATAAGGATAAGGCCTTTCGTTCTCTTACTCATTTTTCAAAAAAAATCTCCAGCGAAGAATGGTTGTACCAAAGTTTGGTCATTTGTTGTTTACGATTGTAAAATGGCCTAAGGAAATAATGTTACATTCTTATCTTCAAAATTCGAAATCAGATTAAAGCAATTTATTTACAACACATTTATAAGTAAATGGATCTAAATTAATTGCCAATAGAAATGTTTTCGCGATAGGATTTTCTGAGAACAGAAACAAGGTAAAATCGCACGTTTACACGGGTGAATGTGTTTTATTATTATTATTATTATTATTATTATTATTATTATTATTATTATTATTATTATTATTATTATTATTATTATTATTATTATTATTATTATTTTCACTGTTATTATTATTTATTATTTTTATTATTATTATTATTTTTATTATTATTATTATTATTATGATTATTATTATGATTATTATTATTATTATTAGCTAAGCTACAACCCAGCCGTAAAATAATTATGCTATAAGCCAAAAGGCTCCGACAGAGAAAACAGCCCAGTGAGGAAAGGAAATAAGGAAATAGATAAACTACAAGAGGAGTAATGAAAAATTAGAATAACATATTTCGAAAACAGCAGCAACATTAAAATAATCTTTCATTTATAAACTATAAAAAGAGACTTATATCAGCCTGTTAAGCATAGAAACATTTGCTGCAAGTTTGATTTTTTGAAGTTCCACCGATTCAACTTTTCCTCTTGGCGAGGGAAAAAGGGACTCTTTAGCTATGGTAATCTGCTCTTTTAGGAGAAGAACATTCCAAAATCAAACCATTGTTCCCTAGTCTTGGGTAGTGCCATAGTCTCTGTACTATGGTCTTCCACTGTTTTGGGTTAGAGTTCTCTTGCTTGAGGTTACATTCGAGCACACCATTCTATCTTATTTCTCTTCCTCTTGTTTTATTTTAATGTTACTCCCCTTAAGATATTTTATTTCCTTTTTTTTCCTTTCCTCACTAGGCTATTTTACCTGTTGCAGCCGCTTGCGTTTTAGCATCCTCCTTTTCCAACTAGGGTTGTAGCTTAGCAAGTAATAATAATAATAATAATAATAATAATAATAATAATAATAATAATAATAATAATTACGTGTGCGTGAATTTGCTTATGCGTCTGGCCAGCTACGATCAATGCTACCCTTGCCCAGGGTACAGAGAAAGGACAATGGCTGAAGCCACTGGAGGATCTGCTATGAATGGATTATGGAAATGTTCAGTAAAATGATTTAGCAAGGGATTAGGAGGACATTCATTGTGTAATCCCTTGAATGCTTTCAAGTGTTGGGGTAATTTGTCTTCGAATATGGATGAAAAGGGAAAATTACGACATCTGTAGTTCCAATTCCTTCTTGTGAAGGCAAAATAAATCGTGATTTTATTTCGTTTTAATTGCTAGGTGTGATTAAATGCCAGATTTTCAGTTCAATCATTTTATCAGTAACTTTATAAACAACAGAATACTCTTTAATCAACGATACTTAGTGTCATGGTTTCTTTATATCATTTCAAGTATTCACGCTTGAAATAAAGGTAAACTGCTAGTTGGTGAAAGAATCTGAAGAGGGTGTACTGTATTGCAAAAACTTTTTGCAAAAATTTTTATAATTGCTTTATAGGTTTTAAAGGTCGCTCATGAATGGCAGAGGCAAGGAACAGTGACATTGCCTTAGCAATCAGGACAATGCCCTAGAGACTGACCATATATTATATGATCAGCTCCCAAGCCTCCTCTCCACCCAAGCTAGGACCAGGGACGGCCAGGCAGTGGCTGCTGATGACTCAGCAGATAGGCCTATAGGCTCTCCCAAACCCCCCAACCTTAGCTCACAAGGATGGTAAGGTTGCAGACACTAATGGCACTAACGAGTCTGAGCGGAACTCGAAACGCCGTCTGGCAAACACCAGACAAAGACGTTACCAATCAGGCCACAACAAGTTGAAAGTCAACTTGTTGTTGATGAAAATAAAAAGGGAAATCAGTTTTAAGCATTTCACCTGTTGTGATGGTCACTGTTCCGAATTCAATATTACTAGATATGAATCATCATTTACAGCTAAGGCAATGGTTAGCAGAGAACTGTCCTCTCTCATCCCAAGAGTATCCGGGCCCGAATGGCAGAGCTGGATGTTATTACCCCGTAGATTTGTGTCTGTGTGTTTGACCGTTTGCTTGTTTCTTTCTTTCTTTGCTTGTTTACGGAAAAACTACTTGACCGATTTACTTGACATTTTCTTCCGAAATGCACTATGACGCTCAATAGACCACAGTAACATTTAGACCTCATAGGGTCAAGATGA
>NC_090757.1:485067-495067 GCF_036898095.1 Palaemon carinicauda
GTTAAGGTATCCCCAAACAGCTAAGCAGGGAGCAAATGTTTTCAGAAGAATAATTCTTTGATATCTTAATCTTTATTTGATGAAGATGACCTCTGGCAGGGTAAATGAATCCCTTGAGGTAGCCTGAGCTCAATCGATGAGCTTCAGGAACCAGCAAAAACCAAAATAAAAAGATGTCAAGAAGGGTGAATTGTCTTTAAGATAAACTTCCTTGAAAGGGGTAGAAGCTTTACCCATAGCTCCAGGGGGTTAAGATTATAATTCCAGAAATTTAAGGCAGTGATATCTCTTCTTCTTTCCCACCGTTATCCCCACATTAAGGGGTCGGTTGCTTGATGTGTCCTGTCTAATGCCTCTTTCACTAAAGTTCTTCTCTCCATATCATCCCTCACCTTATCTCGACGTCTAGTTCTCTGCCTCCTTGACCTTCTCCCCTTATCAGGTTGCTTCCAAGGCCACTTCACACCCTCCTCACCATCCATTCTCATCACATAACCCACACCATCTCAGTCGTATCCAGGATACCAGAAAACTTCAAATCAATCAATCAATTAATTAATGTCAGTCGTATCACTCTAATCACCTCTGTTATCTCATGCGTACTTGTAAATATTTATCAGTTATGTGTCTTCTTTGATTAATAAAATCAACCTGAATCACTATAAAATAAAAAAATATCATGGTAGCACCTTCCTGTGAAATAAAGGTCATTATTATGTCCAAATTACCCCAAATCTTCCTTAAAATCCTCGAAATATTACGTCGTCCCGAAGCTCTTCGGCCAACACATAACACGCCTAATGGCGACCTTCTGCCAGGCAGGAATTTATATAGAGGAGAGGCCGAGGATATTTCTCGCAGGGAAACTGTATCTTAATGGAAGGCAATAAAATTTGTCACCCACTTAGGTTAGGGTGTCACTTAACGCCTGCGGGAGGAGGAGGAACCGACCTCTATTTGGGAGGAGCAGGAAGGATTAAAAAAAAAAAAAAAAAAAATGTTGCGGTTACTTTGCAGATATTTTGTGGTAAGAAGAAATGTTTTTTCCTCGCGAGATGGGAAATTATTATCAGGCGGGAAGAAATTATTTTCCCTCTCGTTGGTTTCATATTAGATGTGTCAGTTTCTTGTATGTGAGAGAGAAGTAAAAGGAAGCTGTATTAAGGTGTAAATGGATTACTTGATACTTACGTGTGCTGTTTGTACGTTTCTTCTTCTTCTTCTTCTTCTTCTTCTTCTTCTTCTTCTTCTTCTTCTTCTTCTTCTTCTTCTTATTATTATTATTATTATTATTATTACAACAACAAATACTACTACTACTACTACTACTACTACTACTACTACTACTACTACTACAACTACTACTACTACTAACTAAGCTACAACCCTAATTGGTAAAGCAGGATGCTATAAGACCAAGGGCTCCAACAGGGAAAAATGGCCTTGTGAGGAAAGGAGTTAGAAGATAAATAAACTACATAAGTATCGAATAATGAATATACAGTATCATAAGATCATTAACAACGTTACACGAGGAGGAGAGACTTATGTCGGCCTGTTCAGCATAAATCCATTAGCTGCTAGTTTCAACTTCTCAAGTTCTAATGATTCAAGAGCCCGGTTAAGAAGATCATTCCAAAATCTGATCATAGCTGGAATAAAACTTCTGTAATACTTTAATTGCTTAACTTATTAATTTATGTACACTTCCATTGAACTTGGGTGTAGGATTTTAATTCTAAAATATTTATTTTGAGAAAACAAGGTGAAAATAAAATTTCGTAGATGGGAAAACTATGACGCCAAGAAATGTATTTAGAAACTCATGAAATCTGAATAAAATAAAATAAAAAAATCAGACGTTTTGTCTTACAAAACAAGTTTAAGGCAACTCAAACCATAAGCAACTTTTCAGACACAAAGCTATTATAGCAATTAAGAGATTCAGTGTTTCTTCAGCATGATTTTAAGAAGGGGTTGTAGGGGAGTGGTTGTTGGGGAGGAGTTGTAGAGGAGGGGTTTTTGGGGAGGAGTTGTAGGGGAGGGGTTGTTGGGAAGGAGTTGTAGGGGGGTTGTAGGGGTTGTAGAGGAGGAGTTGTAGGGGAGGATTTGTAGGGGAGGAGTTGTAGGGGAGGGGTTGATAGGAAGGAGTTGTAGGGAAGGAGTTGTAGGGGGGTTGTAGGGGAGGGGTTGTAGGGGAGGAGTTGTGGGGGAGGGGTTGTAGGTGAGGAGTTGTGGGGGAGGGTTTGTAGGGGAGGAGTTGTGGGGAAGGAGTTGTGTGGGAGGGGTTGTAAGGTGGTGTAGGGGGCGACCGTCTCTGGATAACAGTATAAGGGGGAAAGGTGACACTTTAAAGTCGTCTGATTTCAGTTCCAGTTTCATCAGAATAGATACTCACCAGAACGTCAGCCGGGCAAGCCCAACCCACCACTGTGGTGACTAACCACAGCAGTGGCCACCCAAGTAAGCAGCTTAAACGCACGGTCCCAGGCTAGGATCGATCTGCTTTCATGTGAATGCTAGGCGAACACGTTACCACTGTACTAGCAAAGAGGCTGTCTGTAACTAAATAATTAGAAAATTTCCTTTCAATATTTTTCACCATATCAAAATCAATCAATAAAGTAATGGGGGATACTGAGAAGTTTTCTTTTTAAATTTGCGATATTAGTTATGATTGTAATCAGTTTCATATAAAACTTGAAAACAACCAATTATAATATAATATTCAGACGAAATGGTTTTATCTATATGATTAATAGTTCTCTCACCCTGTTCTCAAAATATCAATTGACCAAACAAGAATAAAAAAAAGCTTACTCTAAAGGACAAACTCCCTCCTTTCTCATCTACATCTCACGTCCTCCGGCGGACAAGCCTTTAACCTGCGCATCTGCATATTCCCTCCAATCGACGCCAATCGCCCACAACTTCCTCGCTCCGAATATCATGCTGGCTTCCTTTCCAGGAGAGTTTTGGCCGTTTGCTTGATGTGAGGAGGGCTTCCATCCCTTTCTCTTCCTCCACTATTTGCTTCCCTTTCTCTTCCTCCACTTCGTCCTTCTGTTTCTCTTTCTTCTCTGCGTCCTTCCCCTTTTCGTCCTCCTCTGCGTCCTTCCCTTTCTCTTCCTTCTCTGCGTCCTTCCCTTTTTCTTCCTCCTATGTGTCCTTCCCTTTCTCTTCTTTCTCTGCATCGCGTCCATCTCTTTCTCTTCCTCCTGTGTGTCCTTCCCTTTCTCTTTCTTCACTGCGTCCTTCCCTTTCTCGCCCTCCACTGCGTCCTTCCCTTTCTCGCCCTCCACTGCGTCCTTCCCTTTCTCTTTCTCCACTGCGTCCTTCCCTTTCTCTTTCTCCTCTGTGTCTCTCCCTTTCTCATCCTCCTCTACGTCCTTCCCTTTCTCTTCCTTCTCTCATCCTTCCCTTTCTCTTTCTCCTCTGCTTCTTTCCCTTTCTCTTCCTCCTCGGCATCCATCTGTTTCTCTTCATCATGTGTCTTTCCCTTTCTCTTCCTACTCTGCGTTTTTCCGATTTCTCTTCCTCCTGTGCGTCCTTCAGTTTCTCTTCCTCCTGTGTGTCCTTCCCTTTCTCTTTCTTCACTGCGTCCTTCCCTTTCTCGCCCTCCACTGCGTCCTTCCCTTTCTCGCCCTCCACTGCGTCCTTCCCTTTCTCTTTCTCCACTGCGTCCTTCCCTTTCTCTTTCTCCTCTGTGTCTCTCCCTTTCTCATCCTCCTCTACGTCCTTCCCTTTCTCTTCCTTCTCTCATCCTTCCCTTTCTCTTTCTCCTCTGCTTCTTTCCCTTTCTCTTCCTCCTCGGCATCCATCTGTTTCTCTTCATCATGTGTATTTCCCTTTCTCTTCCTACTCTGCGTTTTTCCGATTTCTCTTCCTCCTGTGCGTCCTTCAGTTTCTCTTCCTCCTGTGTGTCCTTCCCTTTCTCTTTCTTCACTGCGTCCTTCCCTTTCTCGCCCTCCACTGCGTCCTTCCCTTTCTCGCCCTCCACTGCGTCCTTCCCTTTCTCGCCCTCCACTGCGTCGTTCCCTTTCTCTTCCTTCTCTGCATCCTTCCCTTTTTCTTCCTCCTATGTGTCCTTCCCTTTCTCTTCTTTCTCTGCATCGCGTCCATCTCTTTCTCTTCCTCATGTGTCCTTCCCTTTCTCTTCCTCATGTGTCATTCCCTTTCTCTTTCTCCTCTGTGTCTCTCCCTTTCTCATCCTCCTCTACGTCCTTCCCTTTCTCTTCCTTCTCTCATCCTTCCCTTTCTCTTTCTCCTCTGCTTCTTTCCCTTTCTCTTCCTCCTCGGCATCCATCTGTTTCTCTTCATCATGTGTCTTTCCCTTTCTCTTCCTACTCTGCGTTTTTCCGATTTCTCTTCCTCCTGTGCGTCCTTCAGTTTCTCTTCCTCCTGTGTGTCCTTCCCTTTCTCTTTCTTCACTGCGTCCTTCCCTTTCTCGCCCTCCACTGCGTCCTTCCCTTTCTCGCCCTCCACTGCGTCCTTCCCTTTCTCGCCCTCCACTGCGTCGTTCCCTTTCTCTTCCTTCTCTGCATCCTTCCCTTTTTCTTCCTCCTATGTGTCCTTCCCTTTCTCTTCTTTCTCTGCATCGCGTCCATCTCTTTCTCTTCCTCATGTGTCCTTCCCTTTCTCTTCCTCATGTGTCATTCCCTTTCTCTTTCTCCTCTGTGTCTCTCCCTTTCTCATCCTCCTCTACGTCCTTCCCTTTCTCTTCCTTCTCTCATCCTTCCCTTTCTCTTTCTCCTCTGCTTCTTTCCCTTTCTCTTCCTCCTCGGCATCCATCTGTTTCTCTTCATCATGTGTCTTTCCCTTTCTCTTCCTACTCTGCGTTTTTCCGATTTCTCTTCCTCCTGTGCGTCCTTCAGTTTCTCTTCCTCCTGTGTGTCCTTCCCTTTCTCTTTCTTCACTGCGTCCTTCCCTTTCTCGCCCTCCACTGCGTCCTTCCCTTTCTCGCCCTCCACTGCGTCCTTCCCTTTCTCTTTCTCCACTGCGTCCTTCCCTTTCTCTTTCTCCTCTGTGTCTCTCCCTTTCTCATCCTCCTCTACGTCCTTCCCTTTCTCTTCCTTCTCTCATCCTTCCCTTTCTCTTTCTCCTCTGCTTCTTTCCCTTTCTCTTCCTCCTCGGCATCCATCTGTTTCTCTTCATCATGTGTCTTTCCCTTTCTCTTCCTACTCTGCGTTTTTCCGATTTCTCTTCCTCCTGTGCGTCCTTCAGTTTCTCTTCCTCCTGTGTGTCCTTCCCTTTCTCTTTCTTCACTGCGTCCTTCCCTTTCTCGCCCTCCACTGCGTCCTTCCCTTTCTCGCCCTCCACTGCGTCCTTCCCTTTCTCTTTCTCCACTGCGTCCTTCCCTTTCTCTTTCTCCTCTGTGTCTCTCCCTTTCTCATCCTCCTCTACGTCCTTCCCTTTCTCTTCCTTCTCTCATCCTTCCCTTTCTCTTTCTCCTCTGCTTCTTTCCCTTTCTCTTCCTCCTCGGCATCCATCTGTTTCTCTTCATCATGTGTCTTTCCCTTTCTCTTCCTACTCTGCGTTTTTCCGATTTCTCTTCCTCCTGTGCGTCCTTCAGTTTCTCTTCCTCCTGTGTGTCCTTCCCTTTCTCTTTCTTCACTGCGTCCTTCCCTTTCTCGCCCTCCACTGCGTCCTTCCCTTTCTCGCCCTCCACTGCGTCCTTCCCTTTCTCGCCCTCCACTGCGTCGTTCCCTTTCTCTTCCTTCTCTGCATCCTTCCCTTTTTCTTCCTCCTATGTGTCCTTCCCTTTCTCTTCTTTCTCTGCATCGCGTCCATCTCTTTCTCTTCCTCATGTGTCCTTCCCTTTCTCTTCCTCATGTGTCATTCCCTTTCTCTTTCTCCTCTGTGTCTCTCCCTTTCTCATCCTCCTCTACGTCCTTCCCTTTCTCTTCCTTCTCTCATCCTTCCCTTTCTCTTTCTCCTCTGCTTCTTTCCCTTTCTCTTCCTCCTCGGCATCCATCTGTTTCTCTTCATCATGTGTCTTTCCCTTTCTCTTCCTACTCTGCGTTTTTCCGATTTCTCTTCCTCCTGTGCGTCCTTCAGTTTCTCTTCCTCCTGTGTGTCCTTCCCTTTCTCTTTCTTCACTGCGTCCTTCCCTTTCTCGCCCTCCACTGCGTCCTTCCCTTTCTCGCCCTCCACTGCGTCCTTCCCTTTCTCGCCCTCCACTGCGTCGTTCCCTTTCTCTTCCTTCTCTGCATCCTTCCCTTTTTCTTCCTCCTATGTGTCCTTCCCTTTCTCTTCTTTCTCTGCATCGCGTCCATCTCTTTCTCTTCCTCATGTGTCCTTCCCTTTCTCTTCCTCATGTGTCATTCCCTTTCTCTTTCTCCTCTGTGTCTCTCCCTTTCTCATCCTCCTCTACGTCCTTCCCTTTCTCTTCCTTCTCTCATCCTTCCCTTTCTCTTTCTCCTCTGCTTCTTTCCCTTTCTCTTCCTCCTCGGCATCCATCTGTTTCTCTTCATCATGTGTCTTTCCCTTTCTCTTCCTACTCTGCGTTTTTCCGATTTCTCTTCCTCCTGTGCGTCCTTCAGTTTCTCTTCCTCCTGTGTGTCCTTCCCTTTCTCTTTCTTCACTGCGTCCTTCCCTTTCTCGCCCTCCACTGCGTCCTTCCCTTTCTCGCCCTCCACTGCGTCCTTCCCTTTCTCTTTCTCCACTGCGTCCTTCCCTTTCTCTTTCTCCTCTGTGTCTCTCCCTTTCTCATCCTCCTCTACGTCCTTCCCTTTCTCTTCCTTCTCTCATCCTTCCCTTTCTCTTTCTCCTCTGCTTCTTTCCCTTTCTCTTCCTCCTCGGCATCCATCTGTTTCTCTTCATCATGTGTCTTTCCCTTTCTCTTCCTACTCTGCGTTTTTCCGATTTCTCTTCCTCCTGTGCGTCCTTCAGTTTCTCTTCCTCCTGTGTGTCCTTCCCTTTCTCTTTCTTCACTGCGTCCTTCCCTTTCTCGCCCTCCACTGCGTCCTTCCCTTTCTCGCCCTCCACTGCGTCCTTCCCTTTCTCTTTCTCCACTGCGTCCTTCCCTTTCTCTTTCTCCTCTGTGTCTCTCCCTTTCTCATCCTCCTCTACGTCCTTCCCTTTCTCTTCCTTCTCTCATCCTTCCCTTTCTCTTTCTCCTCTGCTTCTTTCCCTTTCTCTTCCTCCTCGGCATCCATCTGTTTCTCTTCATCATGTGTCTTTCCCTTTCTCTTCCTACTCTGCGTTTTTCCGATTTCTCTTCCTCCTGTGCGTCCTTCAGTTTCTCTTCCTCCTGTGCATTCTTCCCTTTCTCTTTCTTCACTGCGTCCTTCCCTTTCTCGCCCTCCACTGCGTCCTTCCCTTTCTCGCCCTCCACTGCGTCCTTCCCTTTCTCTTTCTCCACTGCGTCCTTCCCTTTCTCTTTCTCCACTGCGTCCTTCCTTTTCTCTTACTTAACAGCGTTCTTCCGTTTCTCTTACTCCTCTGTTTCCTTCCCTTTCTCTTCCTCCTTTGCGTCCTTACCTTTCTGTTTCTCTTCTGCGTCCTTCCCTTTTCTTTACTCCTCTGCGTCCTTCCCTTTCTCTTTCTCCTCTACATCCTTTCCTTTTTCTTACACCTCTGCATCCTTCCCTTCCTCTTTCTCCTCTGTGTCCATCCCTTTCTCTTCCTCCTGTGCATTCTTCCCTTTTACTTCCTTCACTACGTCCTTTCCTTTCTCTTACTCCTCTGCATCCTTCCCTTTCTTTTTCTCCTCTGCTTCCTTCCCTTTCTCTTCCTCCTGTACACTCTCCCCTTTTTCTTCTTCATCTGTGTCATCCGTCCCTTTCTCTTCCTCCTGTGCGTCCTTCCCTTTCTCTTCCTCGTGTGTCCTTCCCTTTTTTTTCCTCCTCAGCGCCCTTCCCTTTCTCTTTCTCCTCTGTGTCTCCCTTTTTCATCCTCCTCTGTGTCCTTCCCTTTCTCTTCCTCCTCTGCATTCTTCCCTTTCTCTTCCTCCTCTGCGTCCTTCCCTTTCTCTTCTTCCTCTGCACCATTCCCTTTCTCTTCCCCCACTGCGTCCTTCCCTTTTTCTTCTTCCTCTGCATCCTTCCGTTTCTCTTCCTCCTGTGCATCCTTCCATTTCTCTTCCTCCTGTGCGTCCTTCCCTTTTTCTTACTCGTCTGCATCCTTCCCTTTCTCTTACTCGTCTGCGTCCTTCCCTTTCTCTTCCTCCTCTGCTTCCTGCCCTTTCTCTTCTACCTCTGCATCCTCCTCTTTCTCTTCCTCCACTGCGTCCTTCCTTTTTTCTTCTTCCTCTGCGTCCTATCTTTTCTCTTCCTCCTGTGCGTCCTTCCGTTTCTCTTCCTCCTGTGCATCCTTCCCTTTCTCTTCGTCCTGTGCATTCTTCCCTTTCTCTTCCTTCCCTGCATCCTTCCCTTTCTCTTCCTACGCTGTGTCCTTCTCTTTCTCTTCCTCCTTTGCGTCCTTCTCTTTTTCTTCCTCCTCTCCATTCTTCCCTTTCTCTTCCTTTGCTGCATCCTTCACTTTCTCTTCCTCCTCTGCATCCTTCCTTTTCTCTTACTCCTCTGTGTCCTTCCTTTTCTCTTCTTCCTCTGTATCATTCCCTTTCTCTTCCTCCACTGCACCCCTCCCTTTTTCTTCTTCCTCTGCATCCTTTCCTTTCTCTTCTGCCTGTGCGTCCTTTCCTTTCTCTTCCTCCTGTGTGTCCTTCCCTTTCTCTTCCTCCTGTGCGTCCTTCCCTTTCTCTTCCTCCTGTGCGTCCTTCCCTTTCTTTTCCTCCTGTGCGTCCTTCCTTTTCTTTTCCTCCTGTGCATTCTTCCCCTTCTCTTCCTTCACTGCGTCCTTCCCTCTCTCTTCCTTCTCTGTGTCCTTCCTTTTCTCTTCCTCCTTTACGGCCTGCCATTTTTCTTTCTCCTCTGCATTATTCCCTTTCTGTTCCTTCACTGCGTCCTTCCCTTTCTCTTCCTTCACTGCATCCTTCCCTTTCTCTTCATCCTTTGCGTCCTTCCCTTTCTCTTCCTTCACTGCGTCCTTCCCTTTCTCTTCCTCCTCTGCATCATTACCTTCTCTTTTTTCAGCTGCATCTTTCCCTTTCTCTTCTCTGCATCCTTCCCTTTCTCTTCTTCCTCTGTGTCCTTGCCTTTCTCTTCTTCCTCTGCGTCCTTCCCCTTCTCTTCCTCCTCTACGTCCTTCCCTTTCTCTTCCTCCTCTTCCTTTTACACCTTCATCCTCCGTCCTTTCATCCTCTTGCGAGCGAAGGACATACTGAGGCTGGCAAATGAAGGGGCGTATATGGAGAGCCCTAGAAAATCTGGAGTTCTCGTTCATTCGAGATATGTTACATGGAAACGATACAGGAATACATAAGCTGTATTTAAGGTCCATTTATATTGCACGTTTTCATTGTTTGTGTCAACTAAACAAGTCTCATCCTTTTATTCCCTATTCATTCTATCTTCTTGTTTCTTACCCATGATATTCGCAAATCTCTCTTTGCACCATTTGAGCTCGAAATCTAATATGAAGTTTATAGGCATATGAAAAGTGATTGCAATAACCGGGATAGTAGAACACCAAATTTATTTTTGAAAATAATCTCCCTATATGATAAAGAACGAACCTTTTCAAAATTTCAAGGGCTAAAACTAACCACGAGATCCCCATAATTTTAATTCAGAATATAGAATTTGAGTTAAAAATTCTTTCATCCTAATCAAGGGAAATACTGCTTTTTTTTTTTTCATTTTATTCTATAATATGACCATTTCCATCAGTATATATATATTTTTTTTTTAGATTTTGGTTATAGAAAATTTTTATCTAACCTTTTCATTTTGATTAATTTAGTTCATAATTCACTAGGGGAACTTTTGAAAGTGAAACAGTTCTTCATAATACACTTGCGTATTTAAATTTCCTAGATTGAATATATCTTTCTATATACAAATAGAAAACTCTTAAGTAAAACCAGATAATCTTATAAATAGGCCTGTTAAAATTTCTAAGGAAAACAAAGGAAGCTTTAATCTTCCAGTTACTTTGA
>NC_090757.1:497567-507567 GCF_036898095.1 Palaemon carinicauda
AAATGCACATGTCAAAAACTCCAACATTTTTACTATATCGACATTTATCCAGAAATATTTTTCCCCATCATGCTGAGCAAAAAAGTAGAATATTTTGGAACCTTTTTTTAGTTTTTCCAGCAAAAATTTAGCAGAAAGAACGATAAGCGTATTTTTATTGACGATATCGTTCGTATTCAGTTCTGTCAGGTACGGAGTAACTATTGATAAATGATTTCTAACGGTTGGAATAGGTGTACACGGATCAGATATTTTTTCCAAGTGATAATTGATTAATCTTTATCTATATACAAGTGTACGCGACCAGTAAACATTAATCTTTATCTTTACACGGGTGTACGTGACCCGTAAACATTATTGTTTAGTTATATATAAGTGTACACCACACGTAAACAGTAATTTTTATCTATATGCAAGTGTACGTGACCCGTAAAGATTAATTTTTATCTATATGCAAGTTTATGTGACCCGTAAACATTAATCTTTATCTATATACAAGTGTACGCGACCTGTAAACATTAATCTTTACCCATATACAAGTGTACGCGACCTGTAAACATTAATCTTTATCTATATAAAAGTGCACGCGACCCATAAACAATATTTATCTCGATACAGGTGTACACGACCCATAAAGATTAATCTTTATCTATATACAAGTGTACGCGACCTGTAAACATTAATCTTTACCCATATACAAGTGTACACGACCTGTAAACATTAATCTTTATCTATATACAAGTGTACGTGACCTGTTAACATTAATTTTCATCTATATAAAAGTGCACGGGACCCATAAACAATATTTATCGCGATACAGGTGTACACAACCCATAAACATTAATCTTTATCTATGTACAAGTGTACGCAACCTGTAAACATTAATCTTTATCTATATAAAAGTGCACACGACCCATAAACAATATTCATCTCGAAACAGGTGTACACGACCCATAAAGATTAATCTTTATCTATATACAAGTGTATGCGACCTGTAAACATTAATCTTTACCCATATACAAGTGTACGCGACCTGTAAACATTAATCTTTATCTATATAAAAGTGCACGTGACCCATGAACAATATTTATCTCAATACAGGTGTACACGACCCATAAACATTAATCTTTATCTATATAAAAGTGTACGCAGCCTGTAAACGTTAATCTTTATCTATATAAAAGTGCATGCGACCCATAAACAATATTTATCTCTATACAGATGTATGCGACCCATAAACATTAATCTTTATCTATATACAGGTGCACGCGACCCGTAAGCATTAATCTTCATCTTAAACAAGTGTACGCGACCTGTAAACATTAATCTGTATCTATATAAAAGTGCATGCGACCCATAAACAATATTTATCTCGATACAGATGTACACGACCCATAAACATTAATCTTTATCTATATAAAAGTGCACGCAACCCATAAACAATATTTATTTCTATACAGGTGTACACGACCCATAAACAATAATCTTTATCTATGTACAGATGTACGCGACCCGTAAACATTAATCTTCATCCATATGCAAGTGTACGCGACCTGTAAACATTATTCTTTATCTATATAAAAGTGCACGCGACCCATAAACAATATTTATCTTTATACAGGTGTACGCGACCCGTAAACATTAATCTTTATTTATATACAGGTGTATGCGACCCATAAACATTAATCTTTATCTATGTAAAAGTGCACGCGACCCATAAACAATATTTATTTCTATACAGGTGTACGTGACCCGTATACATTAATCTTTATCTATATACAGGTGTACGCGACCCGTAAACATTAATCTTCATCTATATACAAGTGTACGCGACCTGTAAACATTAATCTTTATCTATATGAAAGTGCACGCAACCCATAAACAATATTTATCTCTAAACAGGTGTACGCGACCTGTAAACATTAATATTTATTTATATACAGGTGTATGCGACTCATAAACATTAATCTTTATCTATATACAGGTGTACGCGACCCGTAAACATTAATCTTCATCTATATACAAGTGTACGCGACCTGTAAACATTAATCTTTATCTATATGAAAGTGCACGCAACCCATAAACAATATTTATCTCTAAACAGGTGTACGCAACCTGTAAACATTAATATTTATTTATATACAGGTGTACGCAACTCATAAACATTAATCTTTATCTATATGAAAGTGTACGAGACTCGTAAAAATTATTGATAAATATTAGGTAGATATGCACACGCACACGCACCCTCTTCACACCAGGGTATGTCTACTCCCTCTTCCCCCTACCCAAGGGACAAGGGACAAGGGATCTCAGCGTGACTGGAAAAATATATATTTATGTATATATTCAGGCACTTGTTCTTTATTATACAGGGGAGATAGATATGAACGCACACGCAACCCCTTCTCACCGGGGTATGACTACTCCCTCTCTTCCCTAGCCGAGGGATGAGGAAAACTTAGCATGACCAGACTATCTATATATATATATATATATATATATATATATATATATATATATATATATATATATATATATATACATATATATATATATGTGTATATATATATATATATATATATATATATATATATATATATATATATATGTGTGTGTGTGTGTGTGTGTGTGCATATATATGTGTATATATAATTACTTATCTTATGTATAATTTGTTTTCGGTTACTAAGTTACTCTTAGCTCACCCTGTCCCTCGATTAGGGAGGAGACGGACTAGTCATACCCAGGCGAAAAGGGGGTGCTTGTATGCATATTTATCTAAATAGTAAGCCCTCATTTTTGACGGGTTTCATACACTGGCAACATATAAAGAGCAAATCACACTTAATACCTCACGCATGTAAGCAACATATAATATATTTAATGATACTTTATTATTCATTAATTCCATATTTACATTTATAATAGAATCAAAGAAACACATTGGATCGTAGAATCTTATGAAGATAGATTACCTACATAAATCTATTTATCTACCCGCTAAAGGCGAACATAATTACCTATATTGCAATACACATACTCATTGATTTATGTGTTGTGGTGGCCTATCTGGTAACGTCGTTGCCTGGTGATCTCCTGACTGGAGTCCGATTCCCGCTCAAATTTGTTAGTTCCTGTCGTCGCTGTAACCTTAACATCCTTGTCACCTAAGGATGGGGGGTTTGGGGAAGCCTATAGGTCTATCTGCTGAGTCATCAGTAGCCATTGCCTGGCCTTTCCTGGAGAGGGGACTTGGGCGCTGATCATATGTATATATAGTCAGTCTCTAGGGAATTGTCCTGCTTGATAGATCAATATCACTGTCCCTTAACTCTGCGATTCATGAGCGGCCTTTAAACCTTTAAATGTGACAAAAAACAAGTGACATGGACAGATGGGAGCCACCCTTGTTCGGCAAGTATTGAAACGAAAATAGTAGTGACTGTAAAAGGATCTTCAATGCAAGGATTATGGAAATGTTACGTTAAGGGATTTATGAAAGGATGTATTGGTGGATTTTTAAAGGATTAGTACGACAATCATTGAGGTAATAACATGAGTGTTCACAGGCTAATGTGAATTTTGAGAGGAAATTACGATACAATGAATTAATACAAACAGTTTTACATGAAAGTGATCAGGAATATTTTTCTACACATTTAAATAATTTTTCCCTTTGTAAGAAAATGAGTAGGTTGTCTATTGACATAAATTATAACAATGTGAGACATTGTTCTAATACCAATGGTCTGTAATTATACCTTCATTGTGATTGATATACTAATTCAAGTTTTTTTTTTTTTGAGTAGGAGTGGAAGAGTAAAATCTCATGAATATATACGTAAATAGTAACTTGTAAAAAAAGACTATTATCTAAGATCATATTGTTATGTTTAAGGGCAAATTTTAATTATTGTTTTCATTGGAAATGTCAAAAACTTTGTCTATTCCATCTATTCATACTTACATTGAATGACGTAAACAGGTGTTTGAAGAGCACTCTTTTGTACATTGATTTCCAGAAGGTAAATAAATAATCAAGAGTATATCAACTTCCATAAAATTATTCCTCTTCCAACGTACAGTTGGACGCAGGAATTCCGGCTACACCCAGCCATAATCATACTGCACAGCGAGTTCCTGTGTTAAGTCCGTCCCAAAACCTACTCCATGTCTCTCTACACTATCTTTTTAGTTACTTGCCACGAAGTGAGGGTGTGACATGGTGCAATTCGTTAGAGCGAGGTGTACCAGTGACTCTTGTGGCCAACTGTACGTGAGTTTTTTTTTTATATAAATATATCTCATCAAAATTTCCATAACACATTTTATTCTGATCTTTTCGTTACTTATATAATATCACCTCGTAAAATTTTCATGAATGGCAGAGGGAAGGGACAGTGACATTACCCCAGCAAGCAGGACAATGCCTTTGAGACTGATCGGTATATATGATCAGTGCCAAAGCCCTCTCTCCCCCCAAGCTAAGACCAAGGAGGACCAGGCAATGGCTGGTGATGAGACAGTTGATGGACCTATAGACTCCGCCAAACCCCCAGCATTAGCTCACAAGATGGTGCAGTTGCAGCGACCACAGAAACTAACGAGTTTGAGCGGGACTCGAACCCTAGTCTGGCGATCACCAGTCAGGGAGGTTACCACATAGGCCACATATTGACCTATAAAGTATTAATGATGAAATCAAAATCCAGCTAAAAGACGACACTTTTCTATCCAGAATCTCACACGCGTTGTTTCTTATTGCAAAAAAAAAAAAAAATCATGTGTGTTAGTGCAAGGCATTTGCATCTGACCTTTTGTTCTGTAACAGCCAGTCACTTGGGGAATCTAAGCAATCTACCTCAAGGAAATATGCATTAAATTCAGCTGGTCTCGGATGAAAAATAACCTTGTAAACAGGAGGAAAGATAATGACTGAAATAAGGATAATGAATCAAAGTAATTTTCCATAAAGAAATATGCATTAAATTGAGTGGGTCTCAGAAAAGAAAATGCTTGTAAACAGGAGGAAAGATAATGGATAAAAGAAGAATAGGTGATGGGGAATAATGAAATAAGTTAGATGAAATAAACAAGGAAGAAGAATAAACATAATATCAATAAAATAAGAGGAAAAATAATGATTAAAAGAACAAAATATGTTGGGAATAATGAAATAAATAAGAAGCTGACGTAACCAAGGAAGATAAATAAGCATCAATAACAATCAAATAAGGGGAAAAATAATGATTAAAAGAACAATACATGTTGAGAATAATTAAATAAATAAGAAGCTGAGGTAACCAAGGAAGGTAAATAAGCATTAATAACAATCAAATGAGAGGAAAAATAATGAATAAAAGAACAATATATGTTGGGAATAATGAAATAAATAAGAAGCTAACGTAACTAAGGAGGAGTAAAATATAATGCTTTTGCAGAATGAGCCGATATAATAACGATTTCCTCCCACACCACAAGTCAACGCCAAGCATCCACTTACGGCCGCCTCCCCTAACCGAGAAGAAGGAGAGACGGATGATGAGGGAGTAAAAGGAAGAAGAGGAAGAGAAAGGGAAGGAAGCCTTTCGCACACCAAGTAAACACACCAACTATCGCAGAAAGGAAGCCAACAAGATATTCGGAAGGAGGAAGTTTGGGGGGTTATGGCGTCAAGTAGAAGGAGAATGGGCCTTGTCCGCCGGAGGCCTTGAGATGCATCAAGATATTTAAATGACTTTTTGTTTCGCTGTTGGTTAACTTAGTTGAAATGTTGATTGGAGAAGTATTGATTTATAAGCTCAAGATAGAGACGACTGGCGAAATCTAACCGAGGTCCTTTGCGTCAATAGGTGTGGGAGGAGACGGTGATGATGATGATGAGGAGGAGTTGAAATGAGAGTGTTTGAAATGTGAAGTTGGAGATGGGAAAATTTAATAATCTAGGCATTAAACTTAATTTGAAATTCTTGCTTTTAATTCAGAATTGTATTTCAGGTAAAGGAAGTTGTTTCCATTATCTAGAGTTTGCTATAAGAAATATAATACGTGACACTCAATTAGTCGAAATGAAAGTGTTTAAAATGTGAAATGGGAGATGGGGAAATCTAATAATCTAAGCATTCAAGACGATTTGAAATTCTTGCTTTTAATTCAGAATTATATTTTAGATGAAGGAAATCATTAACATTACCAATATTTTTTTTAGTAAAAAATTCAATGAACGACACTTAATGATATATATATATATATATATATATATATATATATATATATATATATATATATATATATATATATATATATATATATATATATATGTAAAATGTAACAGGAAATTAGTTCATTCACAATTTTTAATTTCTATGAATGATATAGAACTTAGGTATGGAAGAAGATATGGAATCAAATATGACAGCACTTTCGATGATGGAATTCTCTCTACGTTTATCCACAAAACTACATTTACAACGGAACAAATTGCTCTAATTACCTCCGTCAACGAAGTTGGAAGGAGGTTATGTTTTCACCCCTGTTTGTGTTTTTGTAATTTGTGTGTGTTTGTTTGTGAACAGCTTCCTGGGCACAATTTTAATTCTAGAGTAATGAAACTTGCAGGGATTAACTGTCATGTAAAAAGCTGGAAATGATTAAATTTTGGAGAGTCAAGGTCAAAGGTCAAAGTTACGATCAAGCAAAATGTCCAATTCCCGTAATCAGCCATATGTTTCGACATCGTAGCCACAGAAACTTCAAAACTTGGTTCATATTTGAGTGTATGAAAACCCACGCTTGTTAATACATGTTAAGGTCAAAGGCCAAGGTCAAGGTTGAGGAAAAGGTCGATGAATAAGCTGCGGCGGCGAAGGTTTGCGCTATACTGAATGCTTCTATAGTTATTATTGTGATGTTTAGCTTTTGCAGTTGATCTTAGATTGAAATGGGAAATTTGCGTAGCCAAATTATTTGATCAATAACTCTGCCAATCAGTCAGACAGAAAAAAGATTGGTCAGTCCAATACGTTTAACTCAAGTGTTACATATCCGGCCTGAATGAATTCGAGAATGAAATATATAATATATCAAATCGATGTGATGAAGAATAATGGCTCCTTATTTTTATTATAAATTATTGGAGAAGTATTGAATTACGAGCTCAAGATAGAGACGACTGACGAAATCTAACCGGGGCTCTTTGCGTCAATAGGCGTTGGAGGAGATGATGAGGATGATGATGATGATAAAGAATAATAGATAAAAATCGATGTTAAATAGACTTAGATTTCACCTATTAAACTAGGCGGAAAGTATGGCATTTGGCATTATAGAAAGTCACTCACATGTGTTATTTGAGATATTCATATGTATGAACAGGAATACATGAGTGATATGTTCTGGTAGCTGTCAACCTTGTTCCGATAGCAGTAACCACCAAAGCATCTTCAATGCAAGGATTATGGAAAGGTAGTGAAGATGGATTAGAGTGCCATTCATAGAGGTAATCCCCTGAATGTTCATAGGTGCTCAGGTAATCTCCCATCGAATGCGAATGTTAAGCGGAAATTACGTTACGATGAATCAACACAGGTAATTTGGCATCAAAGGTGTCTAGAACTATTCTTCTGAATATGGAGTTTTTGAATGTATGAAAATGGTTATGTTAACATTCAATTTGAACCATTTGAGGTTAATTTGAACATAGATGTTATTTGATAGTCTTTTTTGTGTTGTTATACTTTAACGTGATGAAAGGGTGTTAACATTCAATTATAACAATTTGAGGTTAATTTGAACATAGATGTTATTTGATAGTCTTTTCTGTGTGTTTATACCTTAACGTGATGAAAGGGTTTGTGCATCGCCATGATCAGCAAAGCTGTACTAGTTAGGGCCACCAATACTAGGCTAATTTGCTGTGAGCAAGTAAAATAAAGTTTCTCGCCATCACCAATCAGCACAGGCCAGCTTGGTGATGAAAACAGGCAAAACCCCCGACATGAATAAGGACATGTCCGAGGTCTTTGTGCGGCAGTGGACTATAGAACGGATGCATTTGTTGTTATCATTTACTAGTACGGTATTGATTATTTATAACATGCATTTTTATTGAGCAGGTTCGGAATGATAAAACACTTTGATGTCTGTATATTCAGTAGGATGTGAATAGATGTGGTGTAGAGAAATTGCAAAATGTAGGATAGCTGAACTTTCGGTATGGTTGTGGTGGCCGATGTGGTAACGTCCCTGACTGGTAAATACCAGACTGGGGTTCGAGTTCCACTCAAACTCGTTATTACCTTTGGTCGCTGCAACATCACCATCCTTGTGAGCTGAAGATGAGAGTTTTGGGGAAGCCAATAGGTCTATCTGCTGAGTCATCAGCAGACATTGCCTGGCCCTGCTTGGTCCTAGCTTGGGTGGAGAGGGGATAGGGCACTAATTATATGTATATATGGTCAGTCTCTAGGGCATTGTCCTGCTTGCTTGGGCAATGTCACTGTCCATTGCCTTTGCTATTCATGAGCGGCTTTTAAACATTTGATAAAATATCTCCATAAAGTGTACAGCTTTGACTTCCGCATTTTCTCCAAGTAATTTCCAATAGTTTGAAGACACCACACAACCTTCCCTGCTTCATCTATTAAATGCCACGCCTTCTCCGATAGTCATCTGTTATATTTGTGCACTAATTGCTATCCAAATATACCTCCTTCATTCTTAAACGAATAATTGTTTTTACTTCTTACTACACTGTTAAATATTTGCCGTAAAAAAAAAAAAAACAGTAAATGCCAGGCAACATATATTCCATGGTTTTTTACTGTCTTAAAAACGGATATATTGACGGAAAGGAGTGATATTACGGTCACCAACCCGTAAAATATAATAACAGAGTAAGGTAAAATTACGGTCGCCTGTATTTCACTGAGATACGACTGAGAACAGTATATTTTACGGAGAATTTCCAATTAATTTTTTCTTTTTTTAACAGTGTAGGCAAATAATGCTGTTCTTCCCTTGCTCCTTCCACTGTCATCTTACACTGTCAATTAAAAAACCAACCATATACATTTTACCCAATGTGTTAATATCATTCCCATACTATGATTTCAGCGAGTTTTTGTGTTTGAATCATAGTAAGGTGATATGAGAAGTAGAAGCTCAAACAGTAATATGTCAAAGATTCTTAACCAACCGGTTTGATATTTCATACGTAGCCGAAGCCACTGAACTACCAATTGAACTAATGGATTTCCTGGCTTGTTTATGTATAAAGGTCGAGATGTTTATTTACATTGTTCGATTAAATCTAAATTGACTTTCAGTATATTAGGATTTTCTTATTGCTAGTGTTATTACACCTTTTTAAGTGGGGATACCTTAACGTGGTGAAAGGGTCATGATCAGCAAAGCTGTATTAGTCACGGCCATCCATATATCATGTTGGGTTGCTGTGAGCGATCATACCAAAATCTCCCACCATTGGATATCTCCAATGGCCAGCCTGGCGATGAAAATTGGGGAAACCTTAGACATGAAGTAACATGTCTGAGGTGTAATAGTCAGGGCCACCCATACTAGGTTGGTTTGCTGCAAGCGGTCAGACGAAAATCTCCCATCATCACAAACCCGTATTGGCTAGCGTGGCGATGAAAATTGGCCAAACTCTAGACATGAAGTGACATAACTGAGGCCTTTTTCCTGCAGTGGACTAGAAACAGATGTATTAGTTGTTGTAGTGTTATTGCTACGTATGTATGAATTTTTCGAATTACGGTAACTTGTAGTTTGGACCTGTTTTTGTTGTGTTATTGTTACGTATCTATGACTTTTTCGAATAACGGTGACTATTAATGTTTGAACCTTTTGTTTGCTCTTTAGATAACCTTTACTGTATTCATCCATGTACCCTGAGAATAACGTTTCAGCCTAAATTTTGTTTACGCCCTGCAGGTATGTAACCACATTTCGGTGAGAAAATTCCAAGTGTAAAACC
>NC_090757.1:510067-515067 GCF_036898095.1 Palaemon carinicauda
GGATGCCTGGTGGTCTATCAAGAGGTTGTCTTTTCCTTTTCTGATTCTTTTTCTTCTCAAAACCATCCTCCCTTCATTTGAAGTGGCTATCCTGGAGGGTATTTAGCCTTGCATGGTGTATCGGCTCCTCCGTGTTGACAAGTTTTCCGACTTTTTACTATAGTCTATGGGTTTCATCAATCACTTTATTTATAATTCTGTACATATTGTTTTTGTTATAATTCTTGTTAATCTAGTATTTAAGCATGATGTCTCTTTTTTTTATTTCTATTAATTCTTATGCTGTCTGGAGACTTTGAGAGAAATCCGGGACCAGTACGTCCTAGATCTCGCCAATGTCGTCTTCTGTATTGCAATATTCGTGGTCTTCATGCAAATATTCAAGACCTTACAGTTGCGTCCAGACAGTATGATATTCTCTTGTGCTCAGAAACTCTGGTTTCTAATATGAGGCACTCATCTGAACTCCCTTATAACTGATTTTAAGAAGCCAATAATGTTGAAATGTAATGCCATCCCTAGGGCCAGGGGAATGGCTGTGTATATTAGGACTGAGTACCCTGCTTCTCATAAGTCCTGCTATCAATGTGGATGTCATGAGATTCGGGTAATAAAAGTTTGTGGCAGGCATAACAATCTTTATTTGTGTTTGATCTACCGGAATCCAGACATGGATGATTCTATCTTCGATTGTCCTCTTACCATTATGGCTAAGATACAAGAAGATGATAGAAAGGCTTCTTTTGTATTTGTTGGTGATTTTAATGCTCTTGTAGGGAGTGGTTAAGTTCTATCTCTCCTACCGATCGCCATGGCTTAAGAGCTTTAGACTTTGCCTCTGAATCAGGCTGTGAGCAAATCATAAATGAAGCTACCCACAGGTCTGGTAATTGGTTGGAGCTCGTATACACTGACTCCCCTGGCGTTATAACTAGTAAGGTTGGTTCTCCAGTCGGGACATTTGATCATGCCTTGATTTCATCAGTATTGAAGATTGAGCAGCCTGTCCCTGATATATCGTACTCTTGTAAAATTTATATGAAATCCCAAGCAGACTGGAATGGGATTTTGCACGATCTTTTGTGCTTGAATTGGTCACAATTATTTAGTAGTGTAGATCTTATCCTCCCTTTGAATGAGAATATAGTCAACATACTTGATAGGCGTATCCCTTTTTGTGTGCTAAGGTACCGAGTGAAGGACAAACCGTGGTTCAATGATGATTGTAGACGTGCTTATTTGGAGAAGCGGAGGCCTATCATCTTTGGAAGGGTAACAGATCAGATTTGACCTGGAATAATTATACTCAGCTCCGAGCTTTTGCTCAGAGAGTTTATGCCTCAACTGAAAAGAAATACAATTTAACCATAAAAGAAACCCTTTCTGGTACAACTCAGGAACATAAATGGTGGTCTACCCTTAAATCTGCACTCTTTGGTGTTGATGCAACAGTTCCCCCTTTACTTGAACCAGATGACTCAGTCTCTCACTGTCCAAAGGAAAAGGCAACCCTTTTGGCTGATGTTTTTGACAGTAAACAGAGTAATGAAAAACTTGAACTTCCTCATTCATGTTTTCCTGAGGCTAAACTAACTAGTTTAGCTTTTCGATCTCGTGAAATTAAAGCTCTGTTGATGGACCTTGATGCTTATGGAGGTGTAGACCCAAATGGTATTTTTCCATTGTTTTTTTATAAAGACAGCAGATTTCTTAGCTCCAAAGTTATCTGTTATTTTGCGCAAATTAGCAAGAAGAGGAGCTTTTAGCACTTGTTGAAGGATTGGTAATGTTACTCCTCTATGTAAATGTGTTTGTGGTAGCTCAAGTCCCACTGATTACCGCCCAATTTCCATAACTCCCCTATTATCTAAAGTTTTTGAGCGTCTTCTGGCAAAACGTCTTGATAGGTTTGCTGAAGGTAATCATCTATTCCCTAGTTTGGAATTGGTTTTCGTAAAGGCCTTGGAGCATGTGATGCCCTTCTTACAATCTCCAATGCTGTACAGAAATCCCTTGATTTTGGTCTGGAAGTTCATATGATTGGCCTTGATTTTAGTGCTGCCTTTGACTGTGTTAATCATGAGGCCCTTATTTTCAAACTGAAACAGTTGGGGGTGGGTGGGTCGTTTCTTAGCATTATTATTGATTTTTTAAGTAATAGATCTCAAAGAGTTGTTGTTGATGGGCACCATAGTGAGTATAGGAATGTGATATCTGGTGTTCCACAGGGTAGTGTTTTTGGCCCATTACTTTTCATACTATATACACATGACATGTGGTTTGGCTTAGAAAACAAGCTTGTTGCATATGAAGATGATGCTACTCTCTTTGCATCAATTCCATCCCCTGAATGTAGATCTGGGGTTGATGAATCCCTTTATAGAGATTTAGCTTAAATTAGTGCATGGTGCAAATTATTGGGTATGAAGTTGAATCCTAACAAAACTCAAAGTATGATTGTAAGTAGGTCAAGGATGGTGGCTCCTCAACATCCGGATCTCAGTATTGATAATGTCTCTTTAAATTTGTATGACTCTTTTAAAATATTAGGTGTGATTCTCGACAACAAATTTACTTTTGAGAAACACATTAGGTTTGTGTCTTCTTCAATTGCACAAAAAATTGGCTTATTGAGAAAGTTTTAAGATTTTCGGTGATCAATCTATTCTGAAGAAGTGTTTTAATTCTCTCATTCTACCTTGTTTTGAGTATTGTTCTCCTGTCTGGTGTTCAGCTGCTGATTCTCATCTTAATTTGTTTGACAGAAACTTACGGTCTATTAAATTTCTTATTCCTGATCTAGATATTAATCTTTGGCACCGTCGTTCAATTAGTTCATTATGCATGTTGCATAAGATTTTTCATAACTCTAACCATCCTTTACATTCAGATCTCCCTGGACAATTCTATCTTGTTCGTAATACTAGGCAGGCAGTTAATTCTCATAGCCAGGCCTTCTCCATTATGAGGCTCAATACTACACAGTATTTTAGAAGTTTTATTCCAGCTGTTACCAAGTTGTGGAATGATCTTCCTAATCGGGTAGTTGAATCAGTAGAACTTCAAAAGTTCAAAGTTGGAGCAAATGTTTTTATGTTGACCAGGCTGACATGAGTCTTTTTATAGGTTATATATGACATATCTGTTTTTGACGTCGTTAATAGTTTTTATAGGACATATCTGTTTTGGCGTTGTTACTGTTTTTAGAATGATTTATTGTTAACTTGTTCTCATCATTTATTATTTTCCTTATTTCCTTTCCTCACTGGGCTATTTTTCCTTATTGGAGCCCTTGGGCTTATAGCATCTTGCCTTTCCAACTGGGGTTGTAGCTTGGCTAGTAATTATATTAATAATAATAATATATATTCATATACATAAACACATACACACACACACACACACACATATATATATATATATATATATATATATGTATAGTACCCATGCCGATATGCGGTATTGAAATGGCAATGGCATTTATATAGAAATAAAAATAACGATCGCACGGCGACAACTGACGCAGTCAGTAACACTCAGAACTCCAAACTTAAGAAGCAACAAAATCAAGTTAGACTTATTCAAGGCTCCTCCTCTGGAAAGGAATTCTTTTCTCAACTGTAAGCAGAAGAGGAGACTGACACTGAAACGTGAAAGTTTCACTAGAAGCGGCTCCTCCTAGTCTTCTCTGTAAGTCCAATTGCGGTCTCTCAATCCTTGACCAAAGGAAGGTGAAATCAGCAGCGGTTTCCTCTCGCGCAACTTCAGTCACGAATTCCGTTGGTTCCAAGGAGGTTTTAGGGAACGTTTGAATGCCCGGAATTTTGTTGCTGTTCGCTTCTCGGGAAATTTTTCGCCGTAGATAACTTTTGAATGCATGGAAATTTCTTTGAAATCTTTTTGATTTCCGAGAAATTTCTGTTTGAATTCAAGGGTATTTGGAGTTGGGTTTCAGGGAATCTATCCCTATTGAGGGAAAATGTTGGGGTTTATATTCTTTTCAAAAGTTTTTGCTTTATGAAAGCTTGAATTTAAGTGTATTTCTGTTAGATAGTGTTTTTAACAAGATATGTCTGGTTTAGCATAAGTTTTATTTCATGAAAATTATTACTTTGGAAAACATTCGAATTCAAGAAAACATCTTATGTAGATAAAGTTTCCTTTCAATCTTATTCTGTCTTATTGAAATTTTGGATTCTGGACAATATTTTTAAACTGTTTGGAATGAAGGAATTATCTGTAACAGAAAATATCTTTTGAACAAAACATGCGAATTAAGGGATTTTATACAAACGTTTACTAACAAGGACATTTTTGCTGTAGGATAAAAGCGTCTGTTTTCTTGTTTACAAAACGTTTGGTTTCGTAAATATTTTTCCTTTACAGTTAAATTCTGAAATGCATTTGTTTATAAGTTATTTTACCGGAGAAATTTAGATTTTTAAATACTTGGTTAATCTTCTTACAAATCCAATTAAGAATGAAAAAAAAAATAAAGGTGATAGAAATGAAGCTGTTTCAAATTGCTTTATTTCAATACCATTTTCTCCCAATCACAATCTTTTCATACGTACCCTATTATTACCGATGTAGCACTTCCATTATTATTATTATTATTATTATTATTATTATTATTATTATTATTATTATTATTATTATTATTATTATTATTATTGTTGTTGTTGTTGTTGTTGTTGCTAGTAAGCTACAACCCTAGTTGGAAAAGCAGGATGCTATAAGCAAAAGGGCTCCAAAAGAAAAAATAGCCCAGTGAGGAAAGGAAATAAGGAAAAGCTACTGAAGAAGTTTAAGAACAATAAGAACATTAAAATAAATCTTTCATATATACACTATAAAAACTTGATAATAACAAGAGGAAGAAAATAAGATAGGATAGTGTACCCGAGTCTAACCTCAAGCATGTGATAAAGTACGCATATTAAGAGAGAGAGAGAGAGAGAGAGAGAGAGAGAGAGAGAGAGAGAGAGAGAGAGAGAGAG
>NC_090757.1:520067-527567 GCF_036898095.1 Palaemon carinicauda
AGCATTAGCATTAGCGTGCCACATCACTTGCAGTTTCTCTTTCAAGATCCCTTAGCTCTTGAAAGCACGTAGGTTATCAGAGTGGTACAACAGCAGTGGCTTGACCTTACAGTCACCGCTGGCATTGGCACACAAGGCTAGAGTTAACCGGTCCTTCATGGGTTTATAGCCCTGTAGTCTCTCCTCCTCTGCCGTGATGAAAGTCCTCCTGGGCATCTTCTTCAAGGAAAAACCAATTTCATTGCAGTTGAAGACTTGTTTGGGGATGGAGCCAAGTTGTAATGAAGTCCGCCATGGCTTTCGCGTCGGAACTTGCTGCTTCCCCATTCCTCACAACTGAGTGTATCCTAGTCCTTTTTTTGAAATTATCCAGCAAATCACGACTGGCTTTGAAGGTTTCCGCTGGCATCGAAGTCTCCCCTTTCTCGGCTGCTTGCTTCCCTTTCAAGTTATCATAGATTCGACTGGCCTTCTCACATATGATCGTCTAGGTCATGCAATCTCCCGCCAGCTGTTTCTCCTTTATCCATAATAAAAGAAGCCTCTCCTTCTCGTTGTGAATATCATTGCGCAGCTTGGAAAGGATGAATACTCCTTTGGAAGGCTTGGTGTTCTTTATAGCATCCTTTTGCTTGAGGATGGTACATGTAGTCGATGTACTCCTCTCATAATGGCGCGCCAGCTCAGTCACTTTTACTCCACTCTCATGTTTTACAATTATTT
Source organism: Palaemon carinicauda (assembly GCF_036898095.1). NCBI lineage: Eukaryota > Metazoa > Arthropoda > Malacostraca > Decapoda > Palaemonidae > Palaemon > Palaemon carinicauda. The sequence continues at coordinate 520,791 of NC_090757.1, forward strand.
CATGCTTCATGTCTATTGTCATCATACACTTTTTCTTTTCACTACCGTTGTTTGCACTCGCTTGCTTTCGACCCATTGTTTATTCACCTAGTTATGCACTGATTCACGCAAAAAACACGTAAAAAAAGCAAACAATACGGTCGATGATCAGAGATAACATATGCGACGGAGATCTGATGGGAAAGACTGAGTGATGCTGTCCTCGTGATCAGCCTCTCGCAAACGCGGCCACCTGGCGGCCGCATAGGGAACTACTGTACCTCGTATCTCAAATTTTTCCTCGTATTTCAGAATAAAAATTTACTCAGAACTCTCCTCGTATCTCAATTTTCTCGTATGATGGGTTGCTCTTATCTCAAGGTATTACTGTATGTATATATGTATGTATGTATGTGTGTGCGTGTGTGAGTTTGTGTGTGGGCACATGTGTTTGCGTTCGATTTGTTATGTTTATTTTATTTTATCTTAATGTCTGAAACCCTCTTTTCATGCTTATCATTTACTTATTTGTATCACTTTGTTGTTTACCCCTAATTTATTTTGTATTTTGTACATTTTTACCTAAGTTTATTTTATCGTTATAACTTGGTTGCAGTATTTTAGCTCTTTATTTGTAGTATTCCACTTTTCCAACTACAACAAGGTTGTGCTTGAGATAATGATAGTAAAATCAATGATGATAGTGATAATAATAATAATGTAATCACAATGTATTAATTATGTATTATGAGAATGAATCCTTGTAAGATTTTGTACCTATTTCACAAAACCTTTAACGAATTTGTACCTAATTCATAAAATCTTATAAGATTTTGTACCTAATTCACAAAATCTTTTAAGATTTTGTACATAATTCTCAAAATCTTATAAGATTTTTACCTAATTCACAAAATCTTATAAGATTTTGTACTTAATTCACAACATCTTATAAGATTTTGTGCCTAATTCACAAAACCTTGTAAGATTTTATACTTAATTCAGAAAATCTTATAAGATTTTTACCCATTTCACAAAACTTCATAAGATTTTTTACCTAATTCACAAAATCTTATAAGATTTTGTACCTAATTAAAAAAAACCATAAGATTTTGTAATTAATTCATAAAACCTTATAAGATTTTGTACCTAATTCACAAAACCTCATAAATTTTTTTACCTAATCCACAAAACCTCGTAAGATTTTGTAAATATTCACAAAACCTTGTCTGATTTTGTACCTAATTCACAAAACCTTTTAAGATTTTTTACCTAAATCACAAAACCTTGTCAGATATTGTACCTGATTTATAAAACCTTATAAGATTTTTTACTTAATTCACAAAACCTTAAAAGATTTTGTACCGAATTTGCAAAACCTTATAATATTTTGTTTTTAATTCACACAACCTTGTAAGATTTTGTACCCAAATCACAAAACCCTTTAAGATTTTGTACCTAAATCACAAAGTCTTGATTGATTTTTTACCCATATTACAAAACTTTGTTTGATTTTTTTTTTACCCAAATCACAAAACTTTATAAGATTTTGTACACAAATCACAAAACCTTAGAAGATTTTGTACACAAATCACAAAACCTTATAAGATTTTGTATCCAAATCACAAAACCTTATAAGATTTTGTAACAAAATCACAAAACTTTGATTTTTTTTACCCAAATCACAAAACTTTGTTTGATTTTTTTACCCAAATCACAAAACTTTGTTTGATTTTTTTACCCAAATCACAAAACTTTGTTTGATTTTTTTACCCAAATCACAAAACCTTATAAGATTTTGTATCCAAATCACAAAACTTTGATTTTTTACCCAAATCATAAAACGTTATAGGATTTTGTACCCAAATCACAAAACCTTATAAGATTTTGTATCCAAATCACAAAACCTTATAAGATTTTATACCCAAATCACAAAACTTTGTTTTTTTTTTTACCCAAATCACATAACCTTATAAGATTTTGTACCCAAATCACAAAACTTTGTTTGACTTTTTACCCAAATCACAAAACCTTATAAGATTTTGTACCCAAATTACAAAACCTTATAAAATTTTGTATCCAAATCACAAAACCTTATAAGATTTTTTACCCAAATCAAAAAACTTTGTTTGATTTTTTTACCCAAATCACAAAACCTTATAAGATTTTGTACCCAAATCACAAAACTTTGTTTGATTTTTTACCCAAATCACAAAACCTTATAAGATTTTGTACCCAAATTACAAAACCTTATAAGATTTTGTACCCAAATCACAAAACTTTGTTTGACTTTTTACCCAAATCACAAAACCTTATAAGATTTTGTACCCAAATTACAAAACCTTATAAAATTTTGTATCCAAATCACAAAACCTTATAAGATTTTGTACCCAAATCGAAAAACTTTGTTTGATTTTTTTACCCAAATCACAAAACCTTATAAGATGTTGTGCCCAAATCACAAACCCTTTTTTTATTTTTTACCCAATTCACATCAATTTGAATGGACAGCCTGGAATTTTTTTTCATGTTTCAACAGAAGCTTTCCGAACATCAAGCTGCGAATTATTTCCCTTCGACTAATTTGGTATTCATAGACGAAAGGAGTCCCTTTTCAAAATCACTTCAGATTTTACTTGCGATCTCTCAGCGATGTGAATTTTCCTCTGAGATTGCAGAAACTTGGAAATTTGTTGTGGGAGGGAAAAAGAGGGAAATTATCTGCTGGGGGAGGCGCAGCATCGTCCATCAGGTGTTGGAAAAGTTTTAATTAAAAGATAATACATATCGTACTTCTTATCTCTACTTTAGACCATTCGGGAGGGGTATACATGAAATGAATTGGCAAAAGACTTTCCCTGCCACTTCATTCTCATCCATTCTTTTTCTCACCATAGTTTGTGTTTCGCATCTCCTTTTTTTTTTTTTTATTATTTCTGGGTTCAGAAATTTTTGGAAAATTCCTGTCCTTTTAGCTTTCGGTTTCTGTTTCGTATTAAATCGCGAAGCGCAACCTACTTAAGTAGGTCGTCGGTCCAGCTCATCGTCATCGTTTCTTATGGCACCATTGTTCTACCCAGAGTCATCTGTATTGACTCTTGTTCAACTCACTCGAAGGCTGTATCGTCTGTTGCTCTTAGATCCATGTCCGAATAGGAGGGACCTATTGGGCAGCCACACTTAAAAGTTTCCCGTAAAATACGGTTAAAATTCTCGAATAAATGTTGCTAGGCATTTACCATTTTAAAAACGGATATATTGACGTTGAGTGATATTACGATCACCAACCTGTAAAAGAAAGTAACAAAGTGTGGTAAATTAACGGTCACCTGTATTATACTGAAGTAGTTTTACGGAGATTTTCCGATTAAAATTACGGTTTTTAACAGTGTACACGAGACACGAGTCATTGTTTGTATCGGCACCATTTGTTTAACCCCATTTCTGGAGGTTATCCCCTGTCATACCAGGTATTTGATTTTCCTCTATTCTAGGTGACCTATTCGGTCCAGCTACCCGCCAGTACCGCACGTGTTTCATACACGCTCGTACACTGTAACTGATTTTGCTTTTTCATCATATCAGTCGCTCTTCCCAGCACTGTTAATACCCTAACCTGTGTTATCATGCGAGTACAAGCGCATTGTCATGTGAATTTTTTGACGTTCTTGCTCGGAAGTCGCTGTATAAAAACTCGATGGTTGTTTAATAACGTTTAGTTGCATTCACCTCGCCTTACCACCTCACTGCTCGCTCGCACACGCCCATCAGTCCAACTAGGTGCAAATGGTCACAAGGATCTCGTCGTGTCAAAAAGAGACGTGTAATGAGAAACGAGAAGACTGGATATTTCTGATGTCTGTGTCTCCATTTTGTTAAGGAAGACGGATTATGAATAATAGCGATTTGCTGCACTTTAAAAAAGAAAAAAAAAAAAGAAAAACAATCCTAATTTGAATCGAAAATTCTCCGTGAAAATATACTGTTCTCAGCCGTATTTCAGTAAAACACATGCGACCGTAATTTAACCCTACTTTGTTATTACCTTTTACGGGTTGGTGACCGTAATATCACCCCTTAACGTCAAACGGTAAATGCCTGACAACATTTATTCTAGGATTTTCACCGTTATTTTTCACGGCAAAATTTTAACAGTATATGGAGAAGGAAGAGGCTTCAAGAAGAGTTACAAAAAGGATTTGAAAAATTTAAGCATCGGGATTGTCCTTTTTGCGTCAGCCCTCAAAGGGTGTGTCCCAGCAGTGCAAGATGAAGTGAGACTTAGAACATCAGTGTTCTCTATCATTCATTTGGGAGAAGAGAGAACTATCATATCTCTCAGTTGATAATGATAATCATAATATTAGAAGTAGTCGTATTAGTTGTAGTAGACTGGCCAGACAGTACTACATTTGATCCTTCTCTGGTTAAGGTTCATTTTCTCCTTGCCTACACATACACTGAATAGTCTGGCCTATTCTTTACATATTTCTCCTCTGTAATCATACATCTGACAACACTGAGATTACCAAACAATTCTTCTTCTTCGCTCAAGTGGTTAACTACTGCACTGTAGTTGTTCAGTGGCTACTTTCCTCTGGGTAAGGGTAGGGAAGATATTTAGCTATGGTATGCAGCTCTTCTAGGAAAAGGACACTCCAAAATCGAACCACTCCTCTTATGTCTTGGGTAGTGCAATATCCTCTGTACCATGGCCTTCCAATATCTTGGATTAGAGTTCTCTCGCTTGAAGGTACACTCGGGCACACTATCCTATCTTATTTCTTTTCCTCGTGTATTTTGAAGTTGTTATAGTTTATATAAGAATTTATTTTATTAATGTTTATATAATTGTTAATTATTTCTCTTGTAGTTTATTTATTCCTTATTTCCTTTCCTCACTGGGCTATTTTCCTTGTTGGAGCACTTGGGCTTATAGCATCTTGCTTTTTCAACTAGGATTGTAGCTTAGCAAGTAATAATGATAATAATAATAAAAACGAAAATAATGATAAATGCAATGCCAATACCATATAGACTTCTATGCCAGGACTTATAGATCATATTGTATTGAGATCACCTCAAACCCTCAGGAAAATCTAAACACCAAAGAGAAAACCTTCAGATATAGAAACTACACCAAAAAAATCCTATACGTTATAATTTTAGAATGAGGACTGATGGCTTAAGTTATTCAACAGACCAAAAAATCTCGTTAAAAGATGGACTGAATTCAGCCAAACGAGACCACTCGCAGAGAAAGTCATTAAGTTAGATTTATGACGGACGAAACTGAGAATATCATTTCGAAACGCCTCGTTAGTCACTCTTAACAAAAATTGGAAATTATAGTTTTCATCAATTCTTTTTCCCCTCCCCGATCTTTCTCTTGGCCCCTTTTGACTTTCGGGCTCAAAACAGCAACAGCAGCAGCAGCAGGAGAAGGAACAGCAGCAAGAGGAGCTGAGGGAGGAGGAGAAGGAGGAGAAGACGAAGGAGGACTGATGAAAGATCTGACAGCTGGAATTCAAGAGTTTAATGGCTTGGCAAGAACTCTTCTCATCCATTCTAATATCGTCTCGTGCTTTTGATTTATGAATTACGTATACTTAGAGATACAGTTAATGTATATATATATATATATATATATATATATATATATATATATATATATATATATATATATACTGTATATATATACTGTGTATATATATATATATATATATATATATATATATATATATATATATATATATATTATGTATATATATATCATATATATAATATAGTATATATATATACACATATGCATATTTAAACCACTAGTAACCCCAGTTGATATACATAAATGACTAGGTACGCCCACCTATGTCAAAACAATTGTTAGACGAGACGAACTTTTAACTGCCTTGCTCGTATATGCATTTGGGTACGTTTTCCACTGAAAACAGTGAATCTTATTTCGAGAAATGAAAGGATTAGAAGCTACTTCAGTATCATCCTATTATCACAAAGGATAAGAATATCATCATCATCTCCTCCTACGCCTATAAACCGGGACATTCTTAGCACGCCCGGGACTGGGTGCCATTCTTTCATCTTCTCTATCCATGACGGACTAAATCCATAGAGGATTCATTGGCTATAAACATCAAAGGATAGCCAGTTCCTTGTGATGCGCAGTGCCTATCTAAGGCAAGTGACCCCTGGCAGTCAATACTAATTCTAGTAAGATCAACCGCCAGGCATCAGGAGTAGAAGCCGAAGAGACCATTTGTCCATCGCCCTAAACCCACTCCAAAAACAAAGCATTGTTCTCTAGTCTTGGTTAGTGCCATAGCCTCTGTACCATGGTTTTCCAATGTCTTGGGTTAGAGTTCTCTTGCTTGAGGTTTCACTCAAGCACACTATTCTATCTTATTTCTCTTTCTCTTGTCTTGTTAAAGTTTTTATAGTTTATGTAGGAAGTAAAGCGCAAGGCACGTGAGGCAAAGAGGGCAGCTGACCTGAGGTGGGGTCAGGGATTGGGTCATTCATATGAATAAAATAAGAAGAAGTTTTGGAAAGAAGTGAAGAGAGTAAGGAAGGCTGGCTCAAGAATTGAAGAGACAGTGAAAGATGGAAATGGAAGGTTGTTAAAAGGAGAGGAGGCAAAGAAAAGGTGGGCGGAATATTTTGAAAGTTTACTGAATGTTGAGGATAATAGGGAGGCAGATATAATTGCTGTTGCAGGTGTGGAGGTGCCGGTGATGGGAGATGAGAATGAGAGAGAGATTACAATAGAGGAAGTGAGGAGAGCAC
>NC_090757.1:535067-550067 GCF_036898095.1 Palaemon carinicauda
TCAACATAATAACGAGCTTATATACAACCAGTTGAGGGCAATAGTGTCACAAAAATTCCAACAATGCAAAACATGCGTTGGTAAGCTTAAACAGGTTTTTCTGTTATCAGTGTGGGACAGAGCTAGAGATAAAAGAAAATAGCATTTCAGTGTATAAGCTTGTATGAAACACATGCAGCACAGAAACCATACATAGTATTGCGGGATACTTATCATGTAATTATAAGTCATTAATATTTAATTACATCATTCATCAACAGTCCCCATTATCATCCTTTTTAGCATTTTAGGTTTTGATGATATTCAAAACCTCTTAGCATTGAAATCAAGACTCATTTTGGCAACGCATAATGATCACGATCTATTGTACTGGGGTATGAGTCTCACTCAAGCTCGATTATTTCCTGTAGTGTCTGCAACCTCGCCATCCTTGTGAGTTAAGGATGGGTTGTTTGAGGAAGCATATATGTCTACCTGTTGAGTCATCCTTGCCATCCTTGTGAGTTAAGGATGGTGTGTTCGAGGAAGCATGTATGTCTGTTTACCTGTTGGGTCATCCTTGCCATCCTTGTGAGTTAAGGATGGTGTATTTGAGGAAACATATATGTCTACCTGTTGAGTCATCAGAAGCCATTGCCTGGCCCTCCCTGGTTCTAGCTTGGATGGAGAGGCGGTTTGGGTGCTTCTCATCTATATATATATGGCCAGTCTCTAGGGCATTGTCACTGTCCATTGCCTCTGCCATTCATGAGCGACCTTTAAACTTTTAAGGGTAGTAATGTTCCAGGAAATATTTGATGACAGTATATCCATTAACTAATTCAATGAATCTTCAATTCCAGAGTTGATAAATTTTCCCTAGGTGATTTGATCATTTATTCTACCAAATTTGGTAAATTTTGAAGACATTATATATATTTGAATCATAATTTATTCCTGGGTAAAGGAATTATAACCTTCAGAGGTAGCTCTTATCTGCTTTGTGGTTAATCCCCTATTTATTCATTATTATTTTTTTATTTATTTATTTATTATTTATTATTATGTATTTTATTCTTTATTTATTATCTATTATTTATTTTATTTTTTATTTTTTTATTTATTATTTTCTATTATTTATTATCATTTATTTCTTATTATTTATTTATTATTTATTGTTTTTCCTTACTTATTTCCTTGTTCCATCACATTGGTTTCTGCTATATGAATATAAAGAAAAACTTTCACTCTTGTTAATTCTCTGCATTCCAAATGTATGCGTGGACTTCATACAATCACGTAGCCACTATACCAAGAGCCTATTTATGTCGCTATAATGGCTGCTTACAAAAAAAAAAAAAAAAAAAAAAAAAAAACTCTGATTTGACATTGAAATATCGGTCAGGTGTCCTCGCTTGGCGGTAGTATCAGTTTTATATTTCAAGGGATATAACCTGTCTATGTTACTATGAGAGATGACAACTATGAAGGACAATATTAAACAAGTAATCATAGCCGGTTATAGAATCTCGCTTTATATTCGTTGGAAATAGTTCTCGTAAATAGCAGCCAATATATTTCGCATTTTCATCATTGCGAGGAAAATGTGTCGATATTTTCACGGGATTTAAACGGATTTCTCTATGCTTTATTACCTTATCTCGCTTTGATATATCTACGTTTGTGGGGTTCTTGATAAATCTACCTTTTGCTCTTTTGTTTGCCTTAAGGAATTACATGAAATTTGGTTTTCAATTGTCTACTTTTTTATTTCAAAGTTTTTATATAATTTTTAAAATGAGGATATTCATCTGATGAATGAGTCCTGATCGACTCTTACAGAGCTAGCCTGAATAAACTCGGAAGATAGAAAATCATTATTATATAGTGAATATTAGAGATAAAAAATTGAATTGGAAATTCAAAGATTTCATGCTGAGATGACATTTTATATAATATTTTAAATTTTATACTTTATCCAAAAGGATACTCTAGTTAACTCAATCAGCTAACGAATTCTTCCTGTTTTAAATTAAACTATTGATATCAGGATGGACCCCTACCAAGGATCAGCATGTAATTACCTTTGCGTGTATTTTGTATGTCTGTCAGTGTATTTGTGATTCGCATAACTCCATAACTATTTGACCAAATGTCATGAAAATTGGTGGGATGATTAGCCATGATTCCAGGACAATTTTATTAGATTTTGGAAATGATTGGGTTAAAGGTCATGGTAAATATCAAAAAGTCTTTTTGCTCTTATCGTGGTCAAATTTTATCCGATTTGCATAAAACTGGTGCTAAAAAGTGCATAATTCAAATGCCTATCTTGTAATTTGAGTGATTTATTCAAAGGTCAAAGTCAAGGTCAAAAACGTCTTTTGTGTTATGAAGTGGTAAATTTTTATCCGATTTGCATGAAATTAGTGCGAAATGTACATAATTCAATTGCCTATCTTATGATTTGAGAATGATTGGGTTAAAAATCAAGGTCAAGGTAAAAAACGTCTTTTACCTATATAGTGGTCAATTTTTATTTCGATTTTCATGAAACTAGTGCCAAAAAGTACATAATTCAAATACCTAGCTTGTTGTCACTTTGATTGATGTCTGCCACTTTGAGTATATAAATGTATTGGAAATATAGATAAAGCTGGAAGTTCATTAGATACTAATTCAGGAATGAGCTACTTGTTTGATATAAGATGATAATGGGTTCTATAATGTAGTTAAGCATATTCATAGTCATTTTTCATCATCATCATCATCATCATCTGCTTCTACGCTTATTGACGCAAAGGGCCTCAATTAGATTTCGCCAGTCGTCTCTATCTTGAACTTTTAATTTAACACTTCTTTATTCATCATCTCCTACTTCGCCCTTCATAGTCCTCAGCCATGTAGGGCTGGATCTTCCAACTCATCTAGTGCCTTGTCGAGCTCAGCTAGTTATTTTTACAGTCATTATATTATTCTAATGGGTTGTGGTGGCCTACTGGAAACGTCCTAGATTGGCCGTCTGCCGGACTGGAGTTCGAGTCCTACTCAAACTTGCTAGTTTCTTGCAGCATCAGCAACCTCACGATCCTTGTGAGCTAATGGTGGACATCGGTTTAGGGGAGCCTATAGGTCTAGCTGCCGAGTCATCAGCATCCATTGCCTGGTCCTCTTTAGTCCTATCTGGGTCACTGATTATTTGTATATATGGACAGTCTCTAAGACATTGTCACTGTCTCTTGCCTCTTCCGCTCATAAGTGGCCTATAAACCTTTAAGGAGGTATAAAGTGAAGTAGAGAATTTTCTTGGTAATCTCATTATGATTATGGTGTCGATAATGTTGAAGATTAGAAATTTAGTTGAATTTTTGTGACGAGAATAAGTATGATAAAGTCAGAGTCAAAGAATTTATGTTAAAAGGAGCAGTGATGGGTGTTAATAGATATGGAAATGTTGGAATCTATCATAAAACTAGTGTGCTCGATCAGTCGAAAAGGACATCTAAATATTCAGAAAGATGTTCACACACATACACACTCAACAATTTCTACATCTCCCCCTTTCGCAACTACAACTACTAGGTCTGCAGTTTGTGGGAGAGTGTTTCTCTAGTGTACCTCTCGGGGTATCCCTTCTCACCAAGGAATGACTACTCCCTCTCCCTATGACTGTGACAGTAACACACACACATATATTCAGTTAGCATTTAGGATCCGACTTCTTGTAGAGCCTTTCATTTGAAGGGGCTATGGTTCGATGTATGAGATAGAAATAGAAATTTCTTTCTATTTGAGCACGATTTTGTGTTCATCCACATATATATATATATATATATATATATATATATATATATATATATATATATATATATATATATATATATATATATATATATACATATACATATATATACATACATATATATATATATATATATATATATATATATATATATATATATATATATTATATGTATATGGGAGAAAACGCACCCCAAGTTATCTTTATTTTTACTTCCCTAGTTGACATAATTTGAGGTATATTTCCCTCTCATGTAATTTTATACTCGAACTGCCATTTTCGCATCTTTCAGCCATTTCTGTTTCCAATTTTTGTAATTATAAAATTTTAACTTTATGTCTGAAACCACCGAAAAAAAGGTCGACATTTACCCACAGCGAAATTGTTCAACTTGGTGAACAAAGGACATATGTCTTAATTGTGGTAAATTAGTTTTAAAGATAGATGCTCTTAGCAATGGAAATGAGTCGTGACTTTTGTGAAATATAATAACCCGACAATACATTCCAGTTTTGCTAGTGGATATATTTGCGATGCGAAAAGACTTGTAAACGTTGCTCCTTTTAAGCATCGATTCGAGGAATTTTTTTTTTTTTAAATTATAAAATAATCGCGCAAAAAATAATTCAGTCCATGAATTTATAAGGTACGAGCATCAGGGAAAAAATGGAAAAAATAATCGAATGAGATTATTATTATTATTTATTATTATTATTATTATTATTATTATTATTATTATTATTATTATTATTACCTGTTAAGCTACAACTCTAGCTGGAAAAGCAGGGTGCTATAAGTCCAAGGGTTCCAACAATGAAAATAGCCCAGTGAGGAAAATAGATAAGGAAATAATCTACTAGAGAAGTAAATAACAATTAACATAAAATTTTTAATTACATTAACATTAATTTCAAGAAAATTCACATGAAATCGAGCAGTGTGTGATAAACGATTCTTATTACGTACAGAAATAGTTCCTCTGAAACTTGCGTTGGTTTAAAGGTTTAACAGGTTTAAAGGCCGCTCATGAATGACAGAAGCAAGGGACAGTAACAATGCCTAGAGACAGACCATATATCCTTATAATCAAAGCCCAAGCTCCCTCTCCACCCATGCTAGGATTAGGGATGGCCAGGCAATGGCTACTGATGACTCAGCAGGTAGACCTATAGGCTTCTCAAGCCACCAATCCTTAGCCCACAAGGATGGTGATGTTGCAGACACTATAGGAAGCTATAAATTGCCGCGAAGATTCGGGTAAAATAAGCCCCACCCTCTGATGACGTCATAGCCAATCACCTTGCGACCGCTGTTAACGCGGGAAACAATATAATTGGCTATGACGTCATTAGGGGTTGGAGCTTACTTCGCCCGAAATCTCTAAGGCAACTATTAACTATTGCAAGTTTGAACTGGTCTTTATCTCCCGTTCAACAGAACGCTGTGGGGAAATGTTTCTATAGACAACCATGCAAAGTGATGCTAAAGTATTGGGAATTGGATTTTTGAATACTGTTATACAGTAGAATATAGAAGCCCCTTCCAATTATATGGAAAATAATACATTTATGTGCAATGATGTATGATGAATAATGTATAACTAAATACAGCAGGAAACTGCACATAAACATCAAACAATAAACCACAAAAGTATAGTTCATTGATTCTATTAATGAATTCCATTTAAACGGCCGAGTTCTATTGAAATAAATTTAAAAAGTTAGTTTTTAATTTTACATGGATGCTGGCAGCATGCGCATCCTTTCTGTATGTCCAAATTTATGGAGTAATAGATTTATTAATGATGTCTGCAACCATTTGCAAATACCCATGAACAGTAACTTCTTATTTCTGCAAAAATGTATTAATGAAATTATTGTAAATATCTGTCATCTATTTCGTGATTATTTTAGTAATGGTTTTCTGTTTTAATAAAGTTTCATTATTATTTGTATACTATCACCTCCAGCATTATCAAAATATATCGCATAAAGACTTAAATTGTTTCAAGATTTTTTTTTAACTGATTATGAAATGCTAGATATGAGATATGTTTTTAACTAATCCATCATAGTCGAAGGTGATTTTTTATCTAGTAATAAATTGATTTATTTTAAAGTTACGCTAATCTATGTTCTGGATTGCCATTTATGTTTTTAGAGAGAGAGAGAGAGAGAGAGAGAGAGAGAGAGAGAGAGAGAGAGAGAGAGAGAGAAATATAATGTTAATAATGATATCCTTTATTTCCAATGTTACATTGGGTATTATATACATTTAGCTTAAATCTGTTGTAGTAAACATATTAGAATTCATTTTACGCAAATCGTCAGACTAAAAGCAGAGAGAGAGAGAGAGAGAGAGAGAGAGAGAGAGAGAGAGAGAGAGAGAGAGAGAGAGAGAGAGAGAGAGAGAGAGAGAGAGAGTGTGTGTGTTCTTCGTGGACGACGTATGTTCTGCTAGAAATAGTTGAAATTTTGCAGTCTTTTCCTGGTTCTTAATGTCTTGGTTATTCTCCTTTTGTCTTGTTCTTACTGTCCTGGAAAAGAGAGGTTATTCTCCTTTATCCTAGTAATTATTATTATTGTTATTATTATTATTATTATTATTATTATTATTATTATTGTGGTTGTTGTTTTTATTATTATCATCATCATCATCATTATTATTATTATTATTATTGTTATTATTATTATTATACACGCTGAGCTACAATTCTAATTGGAAAAGCAAGATGCTATAAGCCCAATTGCCCCTACAGAAAAGAATAGCCCAGTGGGGAAAGGAAATAAAGAAACAAATAAACGATATAAGATATAATGAACAATTAGATAATATCGTGAAAAAAGTAACAATATCAAAACATATATTTCATACACAAACTATGGAAAGAATTATGTCAGCCTGTTTAAGATAAAAACTTTTGCTGCAAGTTTGAAGTTTTGAATTTCAGCCTATTTAACTACCCGATCAGGAAGATCATTCCACAACTTTATCTATAACTGTGTATTATTGAGCCTTATGGTGTAGAAGGCCTGACATAGAATTAACTGAATGCCTATCATTATGAACAGGATGGAACTGTCCCGGAAGATGTGAATTTAAAGGATGATCAGAAGTATGAAAAATCTTATAGAACATGCATAACGAACTAATTGAACCACGGTACCAGAGATTAATATCTAGATCAGGAATAGGAAATTTAATAGACCGTAAGTTCCTGTTCAACAAATTAAAATGATAATCAGCAGCTGAAAATGACCTGGTATGATCCTTTATCCTGGTTCTTAATATCCTGGAAATTACCTGGTAGCCTTTTTTATCCTGCTTCTTAGGCTACGTTTCCACTAGGCTGCAAAACGCTGCTTCTGTTTTTCGCAGCCTCTGCCTGAGTTTAGGTGATACATGTAATCCTATGGAGCTGTTTCCACTAGCCGCCGCTTCATAGAAGCTGCGAAACAGCCTCTACACGAGCGGTGTTCCTACATAAACACGCAGCTTCTGTGTTTAGTGGTATATACATTTCTATGGAGCTGTTTCCACTACCCTGAGCGCAGCGGCTGCGTCATCGCTTTCAGGCATTGATGGAGGAAGGTGTTGCGAGTTGTTCTTTCGTAAGTGAAATATCCACGTGCGCCATGAAATAATAACTGAATATTTTCGTGTTCATGTTGACTGACCCCCCCCCCCCAAAAAAAAAAAATGAAGCATGTCGTTTGCGTAATAATGTTATGCTTTGAAAGGCCACAACTCCTGAATGATAATGAATTTGAATTAGAACTAATAAAAAAATATCGAGATCATTATTATTATTATTATTATTATTATTATTATTATTATTATTATTATTATTATTATTACTACCACCAGCGACCCCCCCCCCCAAAAAAAAATGAAGCATGTCGTTTGCGTAATAATGTTATGCTTTGAAAGGCCACAACTCTTGAATGATAATGAATTTGAATTAGAACTAATAAAAAAATATCGAGATCATTATTATTATTATTATTATTATTATTATTATTATTATTATTATTATTATTATTATTATTATTATTATTATTATTACCACCAGCGACCCCCCCCCAAAAAAAAAAAAAAAAAAAAGAAAGTTCTCGAATTAAATTATTAAATGCTCCTTGTCGTGATCTGTTTGCAAAAAGAGGATGAACCCAATATTTTGCTTTTTTTGTTGTTGTTGTTTCTTGCGCAATAAATAGGCAATCACCACTTTCTTCGTCAATGTTTTCATATTTTTGATAGATGGCACTGCAACACAACCTCATTCAAGCGTAGTCAGGAGCACTCTGACCAAAAGGCAGAGGCTGCGGAAAACAGAAGCCGAGTTTTGCAGCCTAGTGGGAACAGCACGGGCAGAGGCTGCGAAAAACAGAAGCAGCGTTTTGCAGCCTAGTGGAAACGTAGCCTTACTGTCCTGGAGATGACCTGGATATCTGCTATTTTTCCCTGTTTCTTACTGTCCTGGAAATGACCTGCTATCTTCATTTTTACCCGGTTCTTATTGTCTTAGAAAGGACCTGGCCATCTGTATTTTTTCTTTCTCACAGTCCTGGATATAACCTTTTTTTTATATTGCGTATGCAGTTTAACAACTCAAAATTTATAGGATAAAACTTTGAAGTTAACACCAGGTCAGTTTGTTATTAGTTGGTAAGCTCTATTAATTTTTAGACCCTAGAACAATTACCAGCTTAATTTACTAATAGTTAATAATATAGCGATCCAAATCATTATCATTAAACAAGCTACTTCTATTTTGTTAAGTGGTAAAGAATAAACAGACCATTGCATACACTGTTTTCAAATGTAGTAAGTGAAGATTGATCAATTAATCTCAACAACGAGCTGATTTTCGGATTTTTCCCCCAAGTAACGAGTTTCATTATCGAATTCATGGAAATTGAACAGGATTACTTTAAGAGACGAACTGTGTAATAAGTTTTTAGAACGGAAAAAAACTGCAAAAAATTGCAATTTACATTAGAGAAAATACTCAAAGGAGAATGTTCGGAGGTATTGCTAGCATTTTTTGGATGTAATAATATGATAGAAAGGTTGCGTGCGTGTGTGTGAATATATATATATATATATATATATATATATATATATATATATATATATATATATATATATATAAATATATATATATATATATATATATATATATATATATATATATATATATATATATATATATATATATATATATATATTCTGTCTGTCTGTCTGTGGTTTTGTATATACTTTTATGAATAAAAAGGGATAATGTCATATAAAGAGAGAGAGAGAGAGAGAGAGAGAGAGAGAGAGAGAGAGAGAGAGAGAGAGAGAGAGAGAGAGAGAGAGAGAATCGGGATGATTTATGACATTTTTCCCTCCGAGAACAAAAGGCGTATCATAACATTGCAACATTTGTCTTCTATACGATGAAAGACGCGAAACTAATTCTTTTAAAACTAGGCCAGGTCTTTCAAATCCTTTTGCGTAGAAGGGAAGAGAATATAAATAGAGGGAAATATATAAAAGCCAAGAGCCAAGACAGTTACGGTTTAAATGGCTGACATAAGACAGTCATAAAACTTCAGGAGGAAGTTTTAAGTCCCCCAAATTTGCATAATTCATTAGAACTCACTTGTAGAAAAGACCCCGGGGCTGAGAACTTTAGAAATCTCTATAATCGCATCAAGGCTGATTGTCAGTCAGACCGGTTTATGACTCTCTTGGGAATTTGATACTAAAAAACAAATTGGTGAAAACAGTACATAAGACAATTGCATAAACATTAACTGAATTGATAGGATAATGGATGATGTGTTTTTTTTCTGCTTTTCCCTGATGATACCGTGCAAGAAAATGACAAATTCTGAAAAGTTCTGGTGGATTGACAAATTCTTAAAAGTACGTCTTGCATTTCATTGAAAGGGAATGACCAATTTTGAAAAGACCTTGAGGTTTGGCCAGTTCTGAAAAATTGTTCTAGTGATTTGGCAAAATCTGAAAAGTCTGTCTAGCGTTTCATTGAAATGGATTGACCAATTCTGAAAAGTCTTTGTGGTTTGACCAATTCTGAAAAAGTCCTTCTAGTATTGGTTTGACAAATTCTGAGAAGTCCTTGTAATGTTTCATTGAAATGGAATGGCCAATTTTGAAAAGTCCTAGAGTTGCATTGAAAGAGAAGGACCAATTTTGAAAAGTCCCTCTAGCGGTTTAACAAATTCTGAAAAGTCTTTCTATCGGTTTGACAAATTCTGAAAAGTCTTTCGAGCGTTTAATTGAAAGGGAAGGACCCATTCTGAAAAGTCTTTCTAGCATTTAATTGAAAGGGAAGGACCCATTCTGAAAAGTCCTTCTAGTGCTTTGATAAATTCTGAAAAGTCTGTTTAGCGTTTCATTGACAGGGAATGGCCAATTCTGAAAATTCCTTCAAGTGGTTTGACAAATTCAGAAAAGTCCCTCTAGCATTTCACTGAAAGAGAAAGACAAATTCAGAAAAGTCCCTCTAGCATTTCACTGAAAGAGAATGACAAAATCAGAAAAATCCCTCTAGCATTTCACGGAAAGGGAAAGACAAATAGAAAAAAAGCCCCTCTAGCACTTCACTGGAAGGGAATGACAAATTCAGAAAAGTCCCTCTAGCATTTCACTGAAAGAGAATGACAAATTCAGAAAAATCCCTCTAGCATTTCACGGAAAGGGAAAGACAAATAGAAAAAAAGCCCCTCTAGCACTTCACTGGAAGGGAATGACAAATTCAGAAAAGTCCCTCTAGCATTTCACTGAAAGAGAATGACAAATTCAGAAAAATCCCTCTAGCATTTCACGGAAAGGGAAAGACAAATAGAAAAAAAAAGCCCCTCTAGCACTTCACAGGAAGGGAATGACAAATTCAGAAAAGTCCCTCTAGCATTTCACTGAAAGAGAATGACAAATTCAGAAAAATCCCTCTAGCATTTCACGGAAATGGAAAGACAAATAGAAAAAAAGCCCCTCTAGCACTTCACTGGAAGGGAATGACAAATTCAGAAAAGTCCCTCTAGCATTTCACTGAAAGAGAATGACAAATTCAGAAAAATCCCTCTAGCATTTCACGGAAAGGGAAAGACAAATAGAAAAAAAGCCCCTCTAGCACTTCACTGGAAGGGAATGACAAATTCAGAAAAGTCCCTCTAGCATTTCACTGAAAGAGAATGACAAATTCAGAAAAATCCCTCTAGCATTTCACGGAAATGGAAAGACAAATAGAAAAAAAGCCCCTCTAGCACTTCACTGGAAGGGAATGACAAATTCAGAAAAGTCCCTCTAGCATTTCACCGAAAGGGAATGACAAATTCAGAAAAGTCCCTCTAGCATTTCACTGAAAGGGAATGACAAATTCAGAAAAGTCCCTCTAGCATTTCACTGGAAGGGAATGACAAATTCAGAAAAGTCCCTCTAGCACTTCACTGAAAGGGAATGACAAATTCAGAAAAGTCCCTCTAGCATTTCACTGAATGGGAATGACAAATTCAGAAAAGTCCCTCTAGCATTTCACCGAAAGGGAATGACAAATTCAGAAAAGTCCCTCTAGCACTTCACTGAAAGGGAATGACAAATTCAGAAAAGTCCCTCTAGCACTTCACTGAAAGGGAATGACAAATTCAGAAAAGTCCCTCTAGCATTTCACTGGAAGGGAATGACAAATTCAGAAAAGTCCCTCTAGCACTTCACTGAAAGGGAATGACAAATTCAGAAAAGTCCCTCTAGCATTTCACTGAAAGGGAATGACAAATTCAGAAAAGTCCCGCTAGCCTTTCACTGAAAGGGAACGACAAATTCAGAAAAGTCCCTCTTGCATTTCACTGAAAGGGAATGACAAATTCAGAAAAGTTCCTCCAGCATTTCACTGAAAGGGAATGCCAAATTTTGAAAAGTCTGTCTAACGTTTCATTGAAAGGGAATGACAAATTCTGAAAAGTCCTTCTTGTGGTTTAACAAATTCTGAAAAGTCCCTCTAGCATTTCACTGAAAGGGAATGACAAATTCTGAAAAGTCCTTCTTGTGGTTTAAGAAATTCTGAAAAGTCCTTGAGCGTTTCATTGAAAGGCAATGACGAATTCTGATAAGTCCTGCTAGTGTTTTGACATATTCTAAAACGTCCTAGCATTTCACTGAAAGGGAATCATAAATTCTGAACTGTAACTAGCTAGATATACTTGTATAATATGCTACGCATTTTATACTTGTTGCGTATGTTAGTTGAGAACTGTAGCTCTATACGAAAGATGAATGAAGATCCATATAATTAATATTAAAATTTCAACGATGTTTATTTCTGTAGACACTATATTTTACTCAGAAAAAAAGTGTTCATGGCACCAGCTTTATCACCACGTGTTCTTCCATGTTTCTGAATATATGAGGTTATTAACACTATCACGTAAAGTCGACTTACATATACGGCTGGCATAGATTTATTTTCAAATCAACTGATATCCGGAAATTCCCTCTTGTTACCTGGCATCTTAAAGCCTCCGCTTCTATGTAATGTAAGAAGCTGGTGACAGTGCTTAAAGAATACAATTTTCACTTCGTCTTCACTTTGAGCATGTTCGTGTATGAGAAGATCTTATGGCACATCTGTCGACTCTTCCTTTTAGATTTTCCTTGCAAAGTATATTGACGTCCCAGTGGGAGGTTTATTTTACATTTACCTCCGACAGGGTTGAATCTGCAGCCTTTTAGCGATCAGACTTGTACAACTTGGCTTGTAAAAGGTGCCGGTAAAGATTTGCGGGCAATTTTTTTTTTTTTACACATTTCTCTGCAAAGGTCATTGGTATTCCTGCTAGCGCTTTGTATGACGTATTTCTTTACCAAAGATGTGTGTAAAACCTTTTTACCTCCGCCAACAAAGTTTGAAGGAGGTTATGTTCTCGCCCCTGATTGTGTTTTTGTTTGTTTGTGAAGTTTCGTGGCCAGCGTGCAGGGATTAACTGTTATGTAAATAGCTGGAACTGATAAGATTTTGGAAGGTCAGGGTTAAAGGTCAAGGTCACGGTCAAGCAAAATGTCCAATTCACGTAATCAACCATAAATTTGGAGATCCTTGTCACAGAGACTTCAAACTTGGTTCATGTCTAAGTGTATGAAAATCCAAACTAATCAACACATGTTAATGTCAAAAATCAAGGTCAAGGTCGAGCAAACGGTTGAGAAATAAGCTACCGTGGTGGAAGTCTGCGCTTTACTGAGTGCCCATTTAGTTTTAGTTTTTTTTTATCACCCAGACTTGTATTACTGTTGTGTCCGTATCCTAAGGATATTAAGATATGTATTTTTCTTACTGTAATCTAACAGTTTGTGTTTTTTTAAAAGACCCTTAAAATGAAATAATGCAATGGAATTAATCAGTATATTTCAACTAACACCCATTGGCCCTCATCTCGGTAGTTGAAGACCAGGATGTATTTGTCGAAATATCGTAATTAATTTTATTTCCTTTGTTTCAAGTAAGGTCCGTTTTATGAAACATATTTTCTCATGTTAAGAATCCAGTCTATATTTTCAGACAATGCACCTTTCCTTTTTGTCAGAGAAGTCATACGACCAAACATTTCAATTTGATGCGTTCTTTCACGTCTAAAAACATATCACTCCTTTGAGAAGAGTTATTCATAAGTCAATAGTTCGTTGCCCTGGCGGATGTAGATAACGTTAGGTGTTCTCCCGTTCTTTCAACATTTCACGAAGAAAATTTGGTTCAAATACACACATAGAACACACACATAAACAATATTTTTTTTTTTTTTTATGAGAAGTTATTTATAAGTCAATAGTTTGTTGCCCTGGCGGATGTAAATAAAGTTTGCTGTTTTCGCCTTCTTTCAATATTCCAGGAATGAGATTTGATTTAAATGCACACATACAACATACAAATAATTTTTTTTTTATGAAAAGTTATTTATAAGTCAATGATTTGTTGCCCTGACGGATGTAGATAACGTTAGGTGTTCTCCCCTTTTTTTCATTTCACGAATAAAATTTGGTTCAAATACGCACGTAGAACACACAGAAACACGTTTTTTTCAATGAAAAGTTATTTATAAGTCAATACTTGGTTGCCCTATATATCTAACTGGCGGATGTAGATAACGTTCGGTATTTTCCTCTTTCAACATTTCATGAATAAAATTTGCCTCAAATGAACGCAAAGAACACAAATAAACATGTTTTTTATAAAAAGTTATCTATAAGTCAATATTTGGTTGCTCTATATATATAATTATCGGATGTAGATAACGTTTGGTATTTTCCCCTTCTTTCAACATTTCATAAATAAAATTTGCTTCAAATGAACACAAAGAACACAAATAAACATGTTTTTTATGAAATATATTTTTTTTGTGAACATTTAGCGGTACAATCACTTATTTTTTGTATGAACAAAGGTTTCATATACTGTGTTGATTTGAATTTTGATCTCCCACCTGCATAAATAACACTATAATTTCACCATAATTATTTTTATAGTAATTTAATTTCATACAATAAATCAAGTTTGTTTGTCATATATATCTAACTGGCGGAGGTACATAATATTCCTTGTTTTCCTCTTCTTTCAACATTTCATGAATAAAATTTGGTTCAAATGTACACTCAGAACTCACACAAACATGTTTTTTTTTTTTTTTAGATATATTGTAAAAGTTTAACATGCGCATTTTTTTTTCTTTTTTTGACGAAGCGTTTCATTTGCCATATTGGTTTGTATTTTTATTTCACATCTAAATAAAAAATCACCATAATTTCATCATAATTATTTTTATAATAATTTCATTTCTTACAAAAATGATAAGACAATATAAGAAGATTAACATCTATAGCTTATTCACCGCTCTTTCAGTATTATGAACGTTTAGTTAAACTTGAAAGTGATGTCGCATCCCAAAAGCTTTTCACTCCTCTCTTCACTTATGCTAATGCAAAATGTTTTTGCGAATCTCTCCCTCACCCCCTCCGCCCACTCTCTCTTCCGCCCTTTTCGGAATGAGCTCCCATTCTTATATTTTATTTAGGCTTTTAAAGCTGGAATCTTTGTACGGGACATAATTCTGACGCGAAGGAGAAAACCTCTCACAACAACGCAGAAAATTCTAAGAAGAACAAGTGTAGCCATGTTTTCGACGTCCATAATGCTGCCAACATTCCGATATATTTTCTCA
>NC_090757.1:560067-569984 GCF_036898095.1 Palaemon carinicauda
TATACTCTTTACCTTGGCTATTAATTCTCTCTCTCTCCTCTCTCTCTCTCTCTCTCTCTCTATGAGTAGACGTTATGTAATATATACCCTATACACCATTCCTATTTATTCTCTCTCTCTCTCTCTCTCTCTCTCTCTCTCTCTCTCTCTCTCTCTCAAAGCATGTATATTAGCGGGCTGTCAGGAATATTCTATCGTCCGAAATGCATTCGCTAGTTCATTGCTATTCTATATATGCTGTATAGTGTAGCTCTCAGCTGTATTGGACATGTTGACAGTTAATAAGATTTCGTCCTGCCTAAGGGAACTGGATTCCAATTCTTGGTCTCACGGGATATTGCTCCTGTGATTACTAGCGCCGGGGTTGTTTTTTTACCGGGTTGTGATATTACAACAGATGCAATCATAGTAACGCGGGTGTATTATCATAGATTCAAGGTGATGCCATTGGTAATGTTCGTTCTTTTTTTTTCTATTCAATGATACTCTGTGTTGTAATCGTCCTTATTACATTTATGTTTATTGACAGTAATGGTATCTTACTTATGTTTCCCAATTATTTCTCGAATTCCTTCCTCGCCCTTTATTATTATTATTATTATTATTATTATTATTATTATTATTATTATTATTATTATTATTATTATTATTATTCCAGCTCTGTAGAGTAGCTTGATTCATTGGACTGGGAAATCTCCTCATTCTATTATTATTATTATTATTATTATTATTATTAATATTTTTATTATTATTATTATTATTATTATTATTATTATTATTATTATTATTATACAGTAACTATATACTAAAAGATGTTTTGTTTAATTCTCTAAATCACTTGCAAATATTATTACTTTTCATAGAACTAATATATTAGAATATTAAGTTACATTTTGTTACCGATTGTTAGTTTTTCAATATAAGGTTGCAACGATCATAATTGTAATATTGGAATTATATGCAAATCACTAATCAAATTTTGATGTTTTTTAATTTACTTCTGATGTTTCTATTTTCTAATCTAAAATTTACCTAATAATGAGATTGTATATATATATATATATATATATATATATACATAGGTAGATATACAACATATTATTAACATTTGCTATTGTTCCATGATTTCTTTTTTGTTATCAAATCAACGATCATAACAAGTCTTAAAATTGCCGATTTATCATCAGTCAATGAAAATAATATATTTACTTGCATAGCCAGTGTGACTCTTTATTAATTTAGTAAAAACAGTAATGGAAATAACATACATATAAAAAATTAACGGTCTCATCTTTAAGATATATACTGTACTATTGCGTGTTAGATTACACCATGTATTAAGACAGCACGGTAAACCACAAACATTATTATGTATTATTGTTATTATTATTATTATTATTATTATTATTATTATTATTATTATTTCTTGCTAAGCTACAACCCTAGTTGGAAAAGCAGGATACTATAAGCCCAAGGGCTCCAATAGGGAAAATAGCCCAGTGAGGAAAGGAAATAAGGAAACAAATAAACTCAAGAGAAGTAATTAACAATTAAATAAAACATTGTAAGAACCGTAACAATAAAATAGATATTCCATATATAAACTATAAAAACTTTGAAAAAACAAGAGGAAGAGAAATAATATGAGATTGTGTGCCCGAGTATACCCTCAAGCAAGATAACTCTACCCCGAGGCAGTGGAAAACCATGGTACTGAGGCTCTGGCACTACCAAAGACTAGAGATTTTGGAACGACCTTCTCCTAGAAGAGCTGCTTACCATAGTTAGTCTATTCTGCTCTTACCGAGAAGAAAGTAGCCAATCAAAAATTACAGTGCAATAGTTAACCCTTTGAACGAAGAAAAATTGTTCGGTAATGTCAGTGTTGTCAGGTGCATGAGGACAGAAGAGAATATGTAAAGAATAGGCCAGACTATTCGTTGTATGTGTAGGCAAAGGGAAAATGAACCGTAACCAGAAAGAAGGATCCAATGTAGTAATGTCTGGTCAGTCTAAGACCCAAAAACTCTCTAGCGGTGGAATCTCAACGGTTGGCTGGTGCCCTGCTAACCTTCTTGTCAGGTGCATGAGGACAGAAGAGAATATGTAAAGAATAGGCCAGACTATTCGTTGTATGTGTAGGCAAAGAGGGAAATTAACCGTAACCAGAGAAGGATCCAATGTAGTACTGTCTGGTCAGTCTAGACCCAATAACTCTCTAGCAGTGGTATCTCAACGGTTGGCTGGTGGCCTGGCTAACCTTCTACCTACACATCATAAATTAATCCTAACAGGAAGACATTTACTATTACTTTTAAATAGTTTCTCATTGTTAGAAGACAACAGCTATAATCACAGTATTGAAATCCCTTGAATATTGTTGTCGTATTGCAGAGGGATTGAATTTATAATTCCTTCCATTTATGCCAGACTTGACATTCACTGTTATCTGCTTCTCAGTTCGCCATTGCTTCAATGTATAATCTAGAATCTAGGTCACTAACCTTGTCTGTTTATTTCTTTATTTATTTTCATTCTCTATGGAGATATTTATTTCCGCGTTTATGTATATTTATTTATCTGTTTATTCAATGGTTTAATCACTGTTTGCAGATAATTATGTATACTTCTATATATAATTCGTTCTTTTATTATGCATTTTATTCTGTGGTTGTATGCCAGGAAGGTTAGTTTTGACTCGTTAGTATAAAAAAATTATCAATATAAAAAATTGTGATTTTAACAATAATAATTATGAATATGACAGTTATAGTAATGACAGAGCAACACAACGACAATTCTGTAACACCACATGGTATATTTCTAGGAACCCCCAAATGTGACACAAATGCTTGCAATAATTTAAGCTGAAAAAAATATTCGGTTAAATTAGAATTTGGCCACAACATATATAACTAGAGGGGCACTCAGTAGAGCGCAGACCTCCACGGCAGCAGCTTATTTCACGACATTTTGCTCGGCCTTAACCTTGACCTTTGACTCTGACATGTATTAATTGGCGTGAATTGGACATTTTGCTTGACCGTGACCATGACCTTTGACTTTACCTTCCAAAATTTAATAGTCTCTAGCTATTTACATAACAGTTAGTCCCTGCAAGTTTCATTACTCTACGATTAAAATTTTGGCCAGAAAGGTGTTGACTAACAAACACACACACAAACAGGGGGTAAAACATAACCTCCTTCCAACTTCGTCGGCGGAGGTAAATATTTTATACTTTTTCCCCTAAGAATAAAAATGGATAGGATGAAGCTTTGATTGTTATTGTTTCAGCTTTATTCCCCTTTGTTTTATTTTGCAAATACTTGTTCGTTTGTTTTTTCTTTTTTTGGAGTGTTTGCATTGAATCATTTTGTTCACGTCAAAACAGGAAGTTTCCAGAAATCAATTACTCGGAGAATACTTCCATTAGTCCTCTCGTTTTTAGAACGATAGTTAGAAAATTTTTCAATCTCGGTTAGGACTATCATTTAGTTTAAAAGTTGTTTCTCTTTTTTTTTCTTTGAAAATTTAAATCGATTCTGGTCTTCATTTATATACGATTTCATAATTCAAGCGATATAGGTATCTGGCATCACAGTGGGAAACAGGGATTTTTTTTATTAAGGAAACAGAAAAACTACTGAAATACAAGCGGGCATCATCATATCCTCTCTCTAACCTAACCTAGGGTCGCTTTAACACTAGCGGATTTCTTCTGTACAGAAATATTTCCGCTCATTAGGAGGCATGTCTTCACATGAGAGAAATTTTCCCAAGCGGCTTCGTGGTTTCTATAAGCTACACTAAAAACTGGCCAGATTAGCAGTGCACGCGGGTAGTAAATCACTAACCTCGGAAATTCTCCCGAGCGACCTCGTAGTTTCTATAAGCACACTGAAACCCACGTGGGATAGCAGTGCTGCTTTGACTAAGATTTGCGGCATCAATCCGCTAGTGTGAAGCGAGCCTTAGCCTTTCTGAGAACACCATATCCTAGCCTGGTGGGGAGGAGTTAGGCTTGATTCATACGAGCAGATTAATGTCGCGCAGATTAGAAACCAATTAAGCTCAATAAAGCCGTTCCCTCACGCTGCCCGCTCAGAAGAATTTCCGAGCAGCAGTGATTTACTAGCCGCGTGCAGTGCTAACCTTAGTGGTTCCAGTGAAGCAGTAATAGAAAGTACTATGAAGCCGTTCAGGGAAAATCCTCTCGTTGAAGAGTAAATTATACCGTACAGAAAAATACTCCGGTGTGAAGCAAGCCTTAAACTTTCTAAGGGCACCAGAATCCTCTCCTGGTGAAGAGGAGTTAGGCCTGGCCTTTAATATGAGCGGATTGATGCCATGCATATTAGAAATCAATGAAGATCAATGAGGCTGTTCACATTCTGTCCGCTCGGAAATTCTTCCGAGCAGCAGTGATTTACTAGTCACGTGCAATGCTAACCCTGGTGATTCCAGTGTAGCAGGTAATAGAAACTACAAAGCCGCTCTAAGAAAATCCTCTTATGAAGACATGCCTCCTAGCGAGCGTAAATTATACTTACGGGAAAAATACGCTTATGTGAGGTAGGCCTTACCTTTTCTAAGATCACCAGATCCTAGCCTGGTGAAGAGGAGTTAGGCTTGCTTTACATGAGTGGATTGATGCCTCTCATATTGGAAATCAATGAAGATCAATGAGGCCGTTTGCACGCTGTCCTTATATACTAGTCGTGTGCAATGCTAACCTTAGTGATTCCAGTGTAGCAGGTAATAGAAACTACAAAGCTGCTCTTGAGAAAATCCTCTTGTGAAGACATGCCTCCCTAGCGAGCGTAAATTATAACGGGAAAAATACGCTGGTGTGAAGTGAGCCTTAACTTTCTAAGATCACCAGATCCTAGCCTGGTGAAGAGGAGTTAAGCTTGCTTTACATGAGCGGATTGATGCCTCGCATATTGGAAATCAATGAAGATCAATGAGGCCGTTCTGCACGCTGTCCTGATTTACTAGTCGTGTGCAATGCTAACCTTAGTGATTCCAGTGTAGCAGCTAATAGAAACTACAAAGCTGCTAAGGGAAAATCCTCTCGTGAAGACATACCTCCCTGTAAATTAATACCGTACGGAAAAATACGCATCGTGTGAAGCGAGCCTTAACCTTTCTAAGAGCACCAGATCCTAGCCTGGTGAAGAGGAGTTAAACTTGCTTTACATAAGTGGATTGATGCCACGCAGATTAGAAGTCAAATGAAGATCAATGAGGCCGTTCACTCTCTGTCCCCTCAGAAGAATTTCCGAGCGGCAATTCCGAGCAGAAGTAATTTACTAGTCGCGTGCAATGCTAACCCCTGGTGATTCTATTGTAGCAGTGTAGAAACTACGAGGCCCCTCGGGGAATATCCTCTCGTAATGAAAACATCCCTCCTAACGAGGCGGAAATTATTCCCTACTTAAAAACCCGCAATTGTGAAGCGAGCCTACACTTAAAAAAACCGTAATTTTAATCGGAAATTCTCCGTGAAAATATACTGTTCTCAGCCGTATTTCAGTAAAATACAGGCGAATGTAATTCTTACCCTACTTTGTTATTATCTTTTACGGGTTGGTGACCTTGATATCACTCCTTAAGGTCAATATATCAGTCTTTTAAATGGTAAATGCCTGGCAACTTTATTCCAGAATTTTTACCGTTTTTTTTACGGCAAAATTTTTAACAGTTTAAGGCTAACTTCTATCACCCTGACCTAGGTTACTATATCACTCCAAAAGCCTTAAACAAACCATTAGTGTACACTTTTCTTGACCCTATTATCCTCAACCTTAATCAAAGTAAGAAATTCCAGATTGATCATAGGGGTCAACCATATAAGAATCTAAGAAAATTACTTTATACTAACTTCTGAAAATGATATTGAAATTTATATTGCATATTCTTCATTTCGCGTGACAATGATTTGATCATTTCGCCCTTCCCAGAATCCAATCTCGCACCGGCCACTCGTGGGGAGTTCAGTCTGAATATGTTACTATAGGCCAACGACATTTACACTATGGGGTAAATATCTAGATAACGGGAAATGTTTGAGAGGTTAGAATACAATTTTCAAAGTTTTCTTCCTATAATAATAATAATAATAATAATAATAATAATATCGTGGTAGGAGACCCCTCTTTTAGGCAGGTTGAGTTAAAAGTAATGGCTGCATCGGCAGAGTTTATTTTCTTATTCAATTTTTCTATTTTCCAGATAATTCTCTTCTCTAGAGCAGTGCAATCAGCCAGCAGACTTGAAAAATTCATCAGTCAGGTGAATGACAAAATCGCTCATAACATCATACACGTGACCTTTTATTATGGTATGCACGTCTTAATTAACTTAATAATTATTGTCATTCACCTGACTGATGAATTTTTCAAGTCTGCTGGCTGATTGCACTGCTCTAGAGAAGAGAATTATCTGGAAAATAGAAAAATTGAATAAGAAAATAAACCTCTGCCGATGCAGCCATTACTTTTAACTCAATAAATATAATAATAATATCAAGAACGGCAGTGATATGAATAATGATAATTATACAGTTGATTAAGACGTGCATACTCATAATAAAAGGTCACGTGTATGATATTAAGACTCGATTTGGCGTGCATTAGTCGAACTAATAAATATCATTGTGCCATTTTTTTCTTAGTCAATGAATTTGTACCAACCGTGTGTTACACGATCGTACATAGTAATGACATTTCTCTCATTTGTATATATTATCCCTTTGTATCTTCGCTTTCCCCTCGCACTGATAGCGACCTGAATCAACATGTCTGTTTTTTCTTACCGTTACTGTTAACGGAACCGGTTGTCGGGTTGAACATGAAATTGCATGTTATATATTTTAGGCCCTTCTTGCCCGGACTTGATGTGTATATAAACTGATGTTCTGTAATAGTTACTCAGTTGCTTTCATCTTGCCTTTCGAGTCACAGCCTCTCTCGGCCCGTCACATTAAGGCCAATTCACACGACCCGTTTTCTTTCCGACAGGCTGGGTGGTGGCTAACCTCCGTCAAAATGTTGTACATTCACACAAGGCGTTCCGTATACGTTTACCAGCGCGCGGTTTTCATTGTCACTTGAACACAGAGTAAATACGATAATTCTGACACTATAAGATGTTGTTGATAACTGTGTTGATAAAATAAGTTATGCAACTTCATTATACTTTATGCACAGCCAGGAATATTAAAATTATGATAAATTCACCTGTTTTATTTAATGCCTCTCCAGTCATTTTCCATATCTTTTAATTATGTAAATTATTTCTATACATCTTGTTTGCCATGTCAAATATCTCCTCATACCCTTGAAAAGGTTAATTAACCTCTCATACATGGTGTAAACAACAAAATAACTAATTTCTATGACTCTATACTATGAGGAAAAGTGGGATTTGTAGGCCACAAAACGAACGGGTACGATACAGGTCCTCATTCACACAAAATATCACCCACCCGTTGGTTGCGACGGATGGCTATCGGCCGTCAAACCAACGAGGTTTCTTGGAAAGAAAGCCGAGCCGACTCGGACGGCTCACGTCCGAGGGCCGCCGTCAGCCTAACGGGTCGTGTGAACAGTTGCATTTGAATACACGTAAGAAACCTTGACGCCGGTTAACCGACGGCCAGCCTGTCGGAAAGAAACGGGTCGTGTGAATCGGCCTTTAATGTGACGGGCCGAGAGAGGCTGTGACTCAAAAAGGCAAGATTGAAAGCAACTGAGTAACTATTACAGAACATCAATTTATATTATACATCAAGTCTAGGCAAGAAGGGCCTAAAATATATAACATGCAATTTCATGTTCAACCGACAACTGGTTCTGTTGAAAATAACGGCTATCAGTGCGAGGGGAAAGCGAAGATACTAAGGTTAATATATATAAAAAAGAGAAATGTCGTTACTATGTACGATCGTGTGAAACACGGTTGGTACAAATTCAACACTTACATGCAGTTGACTGTTGTGGGCCGCAGCCAAAGAAGCAAAGGGCTTGGGAGCTCGCATTTTTGTCCCAAAAGACTTATTGAGAAGCAGGAGCCTCCCTTTGTAGTTGGTCGGGACAGACCAGGTGTAAAAGTCCATAAGTTACGACTGAAAACTCACATTTCAGAAGGGAAAACAAACACAAGAACACAACCTAACCTAAGGATCTCCACCTAACCTAAGCTAGGAGACGTATCCTTGCCTACTTACCTACCGGGGGTTAGTGGGGCTACCTCCCCATTAGACCGCCGTATATTTAGGTCCCCATTTGACAACTATATCCCTTAGCTTACCCTAAAACTAAATCGCAACCCTGTTAGCTTCCCATCCGGCCTCACTCCTAATTTAGTTAGGTAACTTTAGTTCATATATTATCTAAATTTGACTAGCAATAAAGAAAGTTTACGTCTGTCCCAACGAACTACATACACGCCGAGAAGTAGAATAAAAAACATCTTCTCCAGCCACTTCCTTAAGGAACAAATAATGTAAAGTGAAAATAAGCCGATGAGTATATGGGCAATTTCATCTTATCTGCTACATAAATATAACTAGAGAAATGTGTCTCTCTTGGTGAAATGGCCTTGAAATTCACTACTTCCTCTCTAAGTTAAACCTGTCGGAATAATGACGAATCGCAGAACTCGATCAAAATGTTTCAGTTTATGTAAATCAGGGTTCTCTTTGTGAGGACTATTGATGCTCGTAATGTCAAGTCATTTCAGACATTTTTCTGTTTACTGCTCATCAGTTGTATAATCTTGACGTTTTATTTGTTTATCTATATATCGTTTTATATATGTATTTATGATGCTGGCTGTAGGATTTTTTTTTTTTTAAATAAAACGAAATTGAATTGAAAATCAATAAGAATAGATAACTTATGTGAAAATCTTTACGTTATATCTACGAGTATGTATCTACATGTCTTTTTATATGTGTATTTCTGCTGCTGTCATGACAAGATGTTTTTATAGAATAAAAATTCCTTAATTGAATTTAAATCAATGAGAATATACAGCTTAATATGAATTTTTTTTACATATATTTATATTTATTCATGAAATTTAAAACTCGTTTACAAAATAGACTTCAACAGCTAATTTACTTATTGCTCTTGAGGTTATACATCTTTGAACATCGTTGTTGATATGGCAAACTTCATATTTTGACTTTACCTTGTTGCGATTTTGTGTGTTATGGAGATACTAACTAGAAGAGAATTTGGGGTTTTCCCGGACATACCAGTTCAGTGGTGCTTAGGTACTAATAACTATATATATATATATATATATATATATATATAAAGAGAAAGAATGTATATACAGTATAGATTTATTATACGTGTGTGAATGTAAATATATGAATTGTGTGAGTTTCTGTGTGGTTGTTTGTGCATATATCGATATAGTACCGTATATATATATATATATATATATATGCATATATATATACATACATATATATATATGTATATATATATATATATATATATATGAGTTATTGACCATTTTTGGCACAATATATATATAAAAATATCTTTTAACTCTTTCTGTATTAAATGTAATCCTAAAATTGAAACGAAGTGAATTAGTCCTGTGTTTGGATTATCCCGTTGTTTTGACCTTCAAATTTCCAAGAGGAACTTCGGAATAAACTCTCCTGAGAATTAACATCCTTTTGATGCAAGTTCGAACTTCATAAGAAATTAAGAAACTTTGTGCGCAACTTTTTAACCTTAAACTTGCAACGCTATTAGGTATTCAAATTGACTCACCCTCCCTCCCCCCCAACTTCCTCAATAACAATTGACTCTGCCGCCCCCCCCCCCCCCCTTCAGTAACTAGTCTTTGAGAGCATTGAGGCATATCTGGAATTTACAGCGTAGGGATTG
>NC_090757.1:575484-587984 GCF_036898095.1 Palaemon carinicauda
TCAAACTGCAAAGTTGAGCGTTAAGCGTCTTCAAAACTTTTCAACTCAAATCCATAAATCAAATTACGTAGTTTATTATTATTATTATTATTATTATTATTATTATTATTATTATTATTATTATTATTATTATTATTATTATTGTTGTTGTTGTTGTTGTTGTTGTTGTTATAAAACAAGAATGGAATTTTTCGCGAGTCCTAAAAGAATTCGGAAGAAAATCTTCTCGGATTTCCAAATGGCTACAGAAGAAATAGCCATAGAGTTAGCATGGAATTCTGAATGCCTCCAGAACGGTATCGGAAGAAAACTTTCCCGGATTTCCAAATAGCTTCAGAAAAAAAAAAAAAAAAAGCCATAGACTTAGCATGGAATTCTGAATGCCTCCAGAACGGAATCTCAGAACGTTTTCGGAAGAACACTTTCCCGAATTTCCAAAAGTCTTCAAAGGACATAGCCATATACTAAACATGGATTTCTGAATGACTCCAGAACTGAAATTTCCAGGAGCAGTCCTGAACGACTCCTCCCCGAGCTTCAAATGACTTCTGAAGACCTGATCTTCATTTTTTTCAAACGTAGCCTGCAACACCTCACATGATCTGTATGTAGCTGGCGAAATCTAACCAAGGAATTGAGCGTCAATAGGAGTAAGAGGAAATGAGTTGATGGCTGGGAGAAGGATTTCACTTAACTCACAGAGATCGCGTTCTGGCGGAATAGGAAGCTGCCGGTAAGAATTATGTGTTACGTCTTCGGAACACCATCAACTACAGATGGTTTTGGTTGCTGCCGAAGTTGCCGATCGTTCGTTTTATATCGCCCAACCTATACAAAGACACGGGATCTTCGGTTGCCAGCTGAGCTTTGATGATCATAATGTATGCGCCTTGAAGGATCCTTTGCTTGGTCTTTTGCGACGATGTCTTATTAAAGGAGACTCTTGGAAAAAGTACGAGGCTTTGTATCCGTGCAAAAACGGATGGCGGGGAATGAGGATGTAGGCAGAATGGTTCAACTGAACGTTGAGTGACGTGTAGTTCTTCAACAGGATTGTCCCAAAATTCGTCATCGAAGTAAGGACATATCCAGACGACATTCGTAAATATATCATGTTGCTCGTCATTTACTTTGGCATGATAGTGTATGGGGAGAAATCGATAGTATTCATCTCTTTACTCATTGCCCAGATAGGTAAAGAATAAATGCCTTCGATTTCCCTGAGGCATCTGAAGAAGTGAGGACTCGCGGCACTGAAATCTCTTTTGAAATCTAGAAGGACACTGACGAACTAAGGAAAAGAGACAATGAAATCTCGAAAGAAACAGATAATCTAATGAAAGAAGATCTTGAAAACTAGAAGACAGGAGAGAACAGCAAAGAGGAGCCTCTAATGCCAGAGGTAAGACACCTAAAAATAGAGAGCCTCTAATGCTAAAAGGCACCTCAAAATATAGATCGAAGACCCTCTAATGCTAAAAGAATGGAACCTAGAAATATATGTCAAAGAACTTCTAATGCCAGAAGTGTGGGAGCTAAAGAGAGAGGTCAAAGAACTTCTAATGTTAGAGGTGTGGGAGCTATAAAGAAGTCACAGAATTTCTAATGCTAGAGGTGTGGGAGCTAAAAAGAGGTCAAAGAACTTCTAATGCTAGAGATGTGGGAGCTAAAAAGAAGTCAAGGAACTTCTACTGCTAGAGGTGTGGGTGCTAAAAAGAAGTCAAAGAACTTCTAATGCTAGAGGTGTGGGAGCTAAAAAGAGGCCAAAGAACTTCTAAAGCTAGAGGTGTGGGAGCTAAAAAGAGGTCAAAGAACTTCTAATGCTAGAGGTGTGGGAGCTAAAAAGAAGTCAAAGAACTTCTAATGCTAGAGGGGTAGGAGCTAAAAAGAGGTCAAAGAACTTCTAATGCTAGAGGTGTGGGAGCTAAAAAGAGGTCAAAGAACTTCTAATGCTAGAGGTGTGGGAGCTAAAAAGAGGTCAAAGAACTTCTAATGCTACAGGTATGGAACCCAGAAATATATGTCAAAGAACTAATGCTAGAAGTGTGGGAGCTAAAGAGAGAGGTCAAAGAACTTCTAATGTTAGAAGTGTGGGAGCTATAAAGAGAGGTCAAAGAACTTCTAATGCTTGAGGTAAGGGAGCTGAAAAGAGGTCAAAGAACTTCTAATGCTAGAGGTGTGGGAGCTAAAAAGAAGTCAAAGAACTTCTAATGCTAGAGGTGTGGGAGCTAAAAAGAGGTCAAAGAACTTCTAATGCTAGAGGTGTGGGAGCAAAAAGAGGTCAAAGAACTTCTAATGCTAGAGGTGTGGGAGCTAAAAAGAAGTCAAAGAACTTCTAATGCTAGAGGTGTGGGAGCTAAAAAGAGGTCAAAGAATTTCTAATGCAAGGGGGGTGGGAGCTAAAAAGAGGTCAAAGAACTTCTAATGCAAGGGGTGGGGGAGCTAGAAAGAGGTCAAATAACTTCTAATGCAAGGTGTGGGGGGAGCTAAAAAGAGGTCAAAGAACTTCCAATGCAAGGGGTGAGGGAGCTAAAAAGAGGTCAAAGAACTTCTAATGCAAGGGGTGGAGAAGCTAAAAAGAGGTCAAACAACTTCTAATGCAAGGGGTGGGGAAGCTAAAAAGAGGTCAAAGAACTTTCAATGCAAGGGGTGGGAAAGCTAAAAGGAGGTCAAAGAACTTCTAATGCAAGGGGGTGGGGAAGCTTAAAAGAGGTCAAAGAACTTCTAATGCAAGGGGTGGAGAAGCTAAAAAGAGGTCAAACAACTTCTAATGCAATGGGTGGGGGAGCTAAAAAGAGGTCAAAGAGCTTCTAATGCAAGGGGTGGGGGAGCTAGAAAGAGGTCAAAGAACTTCTAATGCAAGGGGTGGGGAAGCTAAAAAGAGGTCAAAGAACTCCTAATGCAAGGGGTGGGCGAGCTAAAAAGAGGTCAATGAACTTCTAATGCAAGGGGTTGGGAAGCTAAAAAGAGGTCAAAGAACTTCTAATGCAAGGGGTGGGGAAGCTAAAAAGAGGTCAAAGAACTTCTAATGCAAGGGGTGTGGGAGCTAAAAAGAGATCAAAGAACTTCTAATGCAAGGGGTGTGGGAGCTAAAAAGATGTCAAAGAACTTCTAATGCAAGGGGTGGGGAAGCTAAAAAGAGGTCAATGAACTTCTAATGCAAGGGGTGGGGAAGCTAAAAAGAGGTCAATGAACTTCTAATGCAAGGTGTGGGGGGAGCTAAAAAGAGGTCAAAGAACTTCTAATGCAAGGGGTGGGGGAGCTAAAAAGAGGTCAAAGAACTTCTAATGCAAGGGGTGGGGAAGCTAAAGAGGTCAAAGAACTTCTAATGCAAGGGGTGGGGAAGCTAAAAAGAGGTCAAAGAACTTTCAATGCAAGGGGTGGGAAAGCTAAAAAGAGGTAAAAAAACTTCTAATGCAAGGGGGTGGGGAAGCTTAAAAGAGGTCAAAGAACTTCTAATGAAAGGGGTGGAGAAGCTAAAAAGAGGTCAAACAACTTCTAATGCAATGGGTGGGGGAGCTAAGAAGAGATCAAAGAACTTCTAATGCAAGGGGTGGGGGAGCTAGAAAGAGGTCAAAGAACTTCTAATGCAAGGGGTGGGTAAGCTAAAAAGAGGTCAAAGAACTTCTAATGCAAGGGGTGGGCGAGCTAAAAAGAGGTCAAAGAACTTCTAATGCAAGGGGTTGGGAAGCTAAAAAGAGGTCTAAGAACTTCTAATGCAAGGGGTGGGGAAGCTAAAAAGAGGTCAAAGAACTTCTAATGCAAGGGGTGTGGGAGCTAAAAAGAGATCAAAGAACTTCTAATGCAAGGGGTGTGGGAGCTAAAAAGATGTCAAAGAACTTCTAATGCAAGGGGTGGGGGATAGATGTCGCCAGCGAGGCTTTGGGGAAGGAACGGCGGCGTCTGTGTTCTTTCTGATGCATAAACTTAATTAAATACAAGTAAAAACAGGGCATTAAATACGTATTATAAATACTAAACTCTTTCTTATCTTGACAGCACAAATGAAATCTTACAAGTTCCAACATGTAACTAAGCGCTCCCGAGACACGAGTCAACCTTTTACTTCTGCTTAGAGGATATCCTCGCGAGTTAAAGGTAATCATTATGAATATGGAAAGAAAGATTTGCTTATACTTCTACCTTTTGCTTTAGAGAATTACCTTTTACTTCTACCTTATGCTTACAAGGATATCCTTCATTTTTATGAATGTCTTGGATTAGCGATCTCTTGCTTGAGGTTACACTCGAACACACTATTCTATATTATTTTTTCCTCCTATTTTTTTTTAAAGATTTTATATCTTATATAGGAGATATTTAATTCTATGTTGTTACTGTTCTTAAAATATTTTAGTTTTCCTTGTTTCCTTTCCTCACTCGGGTTTTTTCCCTGTTGGAGCCCCTAGGCTTATAGTATCCTGCTTTTCCAACTAGAGTTGTAGCTTAGCAAGTAAAACAACAACAATAATAATAATAATAATAATAATAATAATAATAATAATAATAATAATAATAATAATAATAATAATAGCCAGGCCTTCTCCATCACGAGACTCAATACTACGCAGTACTCTAGAAGTTTTATTCCAGCTGTTACCAAGTTGTGGAATGATCTTCCTAATCGGGTGGTTGAATCAGTAGAACTTCAAAAGTTCAAAGTTGGAGCAAATGCTTTTTTGTTGACCAGGCGGACATGAGTCTTTTTATAGTTTATTTATGACATATTTGTTTTTGATGCTGTTAATAGTTTATATATGACATGTCTGTTTTGACGTTGTTACTGTTTTTAGAATGATTTATTGTTAATTTGTTCTGTTCATTTATTTATTTCCTTATTTCCTGTCCTCACTGGGCTATTTTTCCCTGTTGGAGCCCCTGGGCTTATAGCATCTTGCTTTTCCAACTAGGGTTGTAGCTTGGATAGTAATAATAATAATAATAATAATAATAATAATAGTAATAATAGTATTCTTCTTCATGGACAAATGAATATTTCTCTGTTCTGGTGTCTTAATGTTAATCTGCTAATGGCTGACACCATCTTGGAGAATTGCCAGATAAGAAGGAAGAGATAAAAAATCTAATCGACTCTCTTTCTTCAATTCTTTTTTTAAATAACTTCATCTTTTATTTTTTCGCCAGAGAAAATTCCCTATCTTTGCTGATTGGTAAGTTTATCTGTATTGACTCAAGTGAAAATCCACGAAATAAAGCAACATTTGGAAATACTAATAATAATAATAACAATAAAAATAATAATGACAATAATAACAATATTAATGACCACAACAATAACAACAGCAAACGCAACAACAACAACAACAACAACAAAAATAATCACAATAATAATAATGATAATAAATAATAATAATAATAATAATAATAATAATAACATTGATAATAATAATAATAATACCTATGATTATAATAATAATAATAATAATAATAATAACAACAACAACAATAATAAGGATAATAATAATAACAACAACAATAATAAGGATAATAACAATAACAACAACAACAACAATAATAATAATAATAATAATAATAATAATAATAATAACGATAATAATAATAATAATAAAAAACTGAAAACCACCATATAGTAAAATCGAATTAGATAAGAAAAAATAAAATCAACCTCAAACTGGGTTGATCATTTCTATCAACGGCAGTCAGTGAAATCATTGCAAGCAGATGCGAGTGCATTGAAGCAATAACGCTCTGGCAGGCGAATCCAAATGAAGGGAAGCATTGCAGGCAGGTGCATTTGTTCTTGCAGCTGCATCTGTCACGTGATAGACGGCATGGCGGAGAAACGACTAATTTGATTTAAATGATTATTTTGGTGTAAATATTTATTACAATATGAATGATTATATTGTAAAATAATTATTTTGATCTATTTCATTATTTTGCGAATTAACCATTTTGATCTGTATAATTATTTTGCAAAATAACTATATTGAGCTAAATAATTATTTTGCAAAATAACTATTTTGAGCTAAATAATCATTTTGCAAAATAACTATTTTGATCTGTATAACTATTTTGCAAAATAACTATTTTGATCTTTAAAATTATTTTGCAAAATAAATATTTTGAGCTAAATAATTATTTTGCAAAATACCTATTTTGATCTAAATAATTATTTTGCAAAATAACTATTTTGAGCTAAATAATAATTTTGCAAAATAACTATTTTGATCTATATAATTATTTTGCAAAATAACTATTTTGAGCTAAATAATCATTTTGCAAAATAACTATTTTGATCTGAATAATTATTCTGCAAAATAATAATTTTCATCTAAATGATTATTGTAAAATGACATTTCATCTAAATAATTATTCTTGTCTAAAATAATTATTTTCCAAAATGACTTGGATCAAAATAATCAGTTCACAAAATAATTATTTATATCGGAATTATGATCAAAATAATTATTTTCAAAATTAATCTAAATCAAACTATTCATTATACAAAATAATAACTTTACACAGTAATTATTTATATCTAAATAATTACTTTGATAAAATAAAATATTTTGCAAAGTAATTCTAACTTTAATCTTCCTGGATTTTGATCTGAATTCCCTTTTAATTTTCAAATACCGTTTTGGTACACAGACTGAGGCGGAGTATTCAATCAAGCTTATTGCGAGGAGAGAGAGAGAGAGAGAGAGAGAGAGAGAGAGAGAGACCTTGATTCGATACTGATTTCATGATTATTCCCACCGATAGTTCTGTGGTTTCCGATAAAATCATTTGAGAGAATTTAAAAAAAAAAAAAAAAAAAAAAAAAAAAAAGATTGTTTTTACTGACAATGGAAAAAGTATCGAAGTTTTACGACTGTTTGTCCAACACACGAACTCAACCAATTCTTCTTTTGAACAGTTATATTCTCCTTTGTTGTGGTAGCCTATTGGTAACGTCCTTGCCTGATGATCGCCAGACTGGGGTTCGAGTCCCGCTCATACTCATTCTTGTGAGTTAAGGATGGGAGATTTGGGAGAGCTTATGGGTCTAGCTGCCGAGTCATCAGCAGACATTGCCTAGCCCTCCTTAGTCCTAGTTTGGTTGGAGAGAGGGGCTTGGGCGCTTATCATATATATCAATGGTCAGTTTCTATGGGATTGTCCTGTTTGATAAGGCAACGTCATTGTCCCTTCCCTCTGCCATTCATGAGAGACCTTTAAACCTTTAAAACGAACGCTTACATCTTTGGATCTGACGCACTGCAACCACTAATTCTAAAAAGCTTCCCTTTTTAGATGTTAATCATACATTGGATAACATTAGTTTTTTCCCTAAATGAGCTGATATAACATTTATAAGAACAAATATTCATAGAGTTTAAAAAGCAACACGAAAATGCCTTTAATTCACGAGTTATATGTGACTTAGGAAAAGATTGGAGAATTTAGGATTGGCAGGAAAAGAGAAGAGAGAGAGAGAGAGAGAGAGAGAGAGAGAGAGAGAGAGAGAGAGAGAGAGAGAGAGAAAGCAAAAGGTTCAGTCCTGACCAATAACACCTTTTATGACTAACATTTTAATGGGTAAAGTCTGACAACTAATCTTGAAAATTCACCATTCGAAACGTAACCCTCCTTTTATAAAGATATTTTCACCACATAACAACCAATAGTACTTTTCAAAATGAATAAAATTTAATCTATCGAATGTCTTATGTCGAATCATTGAGCGAGAACCACACAAAAGTTCACAAGCATAAGAAAGTACAAATACCGTTCCAATAATGCTGTTGGCATGCATATTCAATTCCTTGAATACAATAAAGGTTAAAGGTGTCTGGTTTAAGTTCCAGTTTGATCAGAACAGATGCCCAACCACAGCAGTGGCCTCTCCAGTAAATTGCTTAAACTCATGGTCCCAGGCGAAGATCGATCTGCGGCCCTGCAAATGCTAGGCGAACATGTTACCACTGTACTAGTCATGAGGATCCTAAACTGTGTTTGCAATGTCTCCTAAAAACCGGTAAATATACATCTACTATTAATGGCATGAACGAATCTTTATGGAATGGATTAAAATAGTGATCAAAGTTTTTACAAGCATAAAATAACAATAAGTTTTAGCGCAGTTTTTTTTAATGCTTTCATTGTTGTTCAGAATAGGATGACGTCAGACGTATATTTGATAAAAGTTAACGCACCCATCCTCTACTTCATTACAATGTTGAAATCTGATGTAATGTAGCATTCACATGAAAGGATAAGAATCTTTTGTTACATAGAGCATTAATTAATAATTTAATCTAATGAAAGAATATTATTTTTCTTTCATTTATATCTGAGTCAGTGAAAAAAAAGCCTGGTTTTATCATACAATAAACTTCTGAAATGGGATCCGAATTACGAGAGAAAAATCTGAAAATATTTTAAATATGATGATTTTAATTCTCATGTTATCATCATCTCCCTTATATAATTAAGAGCATGAGTCTGTATATATATATATATATATATATATATATATATATATATATATATATATATATATATATATATATATATATATATATACTGTATATATACATACATATATATATATATATATATATATATATATATATATATATATATATACATATATATATGTACATATACATGTATATATATATATATATATATATATATATATATATATATATACATCTATATATACATATACATCTATATATATACATATATATATATATATATATATATATATATATATATATATATATATATATATATATATAGGTAGAGATATCTAGATATATAGATATATATATACACACACATACACACACACACACACACACACATATATATATATATATATATATATATATATATATATATATATATATATATATATATATTGCCAGACTGATAACTACTCGGTCACTCCCTGTCCCTTGTGTAGGGGGACGTGAAGTGGTTATACCCAGGTGAGAGATGGTACTTGGAAACCACAACTGCCGGGTTGTAGTCAGGAAAGGGGGAGGGGGTAAGAAGGGTTGAATCTCTATGTGTGAGTGTATATGTTCATTTCTATCTAATTATTTATCCATTATTTTTGTCGGGTCGCGTGCACTAAGTGGTACAGGGGTTAGGACGCTTGCTAATACAATTATATACACTATATTATATACATTACATACACTTGGACACAGGAGTCCCTGATACACCTTGTTCCGAAGAAGTGTACCATGACACACCCTTACTTCACGGCGTTTAATAAAAACGACAGTGAAAGGAGAGGTAGCAAAGGTGGTGGGCTGGGCTAAACACAGGAACTCGCCGCGCAGTAAGGGTGTGGCTAAGTAGGAGTTTACCTGGAAATCCTATGCCCAATTGTACCTCACACTTGTTGACGTGGTGAGTTGATAACATGGTCGCTAAAGCCTTGTTAAGAATAACTCCCTAAAAAGATTTGTTGATGACCGAAAAATTTAAAGCTTGATCAATCCCTTGACAAAGAAATTAGCATAATGGACAAGTGTCATTGATAATTATTTTACCTTCATCGTTCTTCACCATAAGGTGAAAAAAAAGATACATTAAATAAGCACTTAATAATGGAATGACGAAATTGCTAGCAAAAAGAAAAAATTCACTTACAGTAAATTTTAAAAAAATACCATCGTTGCTATTATTATCTTTTTCATGCTGGAAAAAAGTTCATGAATGTTTACATCCAATGAAATACCATAATACTAGAGAAAAAAAGTAGAAAAAAAAAATCCTTTAATTTGAGAAAGAGTTGAGCGATCACTACTAACATGAAAGGATCATGGCATAGCTTGCCATTCTGATTCAATTAGCAAATGCGTTTTAAAACATCCTTGCTTTTATTAAGAGAGAGAGAGAGAGAGAGAGAGAGAGAGAGAGAGAGAGAGAGAGAGAGAGAGAGAGAGACGCAGGCGTACTTACTAATTAGTTCTCTGTGTCTCTTGGTTTAAAGCTGTATTAACACAACATGCAGTTCAGTCACGACACACTGGAGGAAATCTTTGTTGAAATGTATTATTATTATCATTCATGTTTAAAATATCTGAATTATTATGGATGGAACAATAATACGAACTTGAAAAAAAAAAAAAAAAAAAAAAAAAAAACATTATTTTGTCACTACGTAATCGGTCTTGGTAAATAACTTGTTAGGACAATAAATTTGGTAAGTAACTTGTTAGGACAATAAATTTGAGCAGAAGTAATTTTTTTACTCTTCTTTAGTCAAAATTCGGTTTTCTAACCCATTTGCAACTGGATACACTTTAGAAATTATTATTTATTTTTTATTTTTCAAAGAATGCATCCTGTGGAAAACGTTTCTTCAGGTACAGTATTTTTTTTAATAAAATCGACAGAAAAAGTCTCTTCGGGTACAATTTTTTCTTTTTTTTTCAATCAAATAAAATCGATAGAAAAACGTCTCTTAACACCCTGTGTGCTCTGGGTGGAATCGAGACCCTGTGGTAGCCAGGTTGTAAATCTCCGAGATTTCTTTTGATCAAGGCATCAGTCTTCTGCTGAGGTTCTACTACTAAAAATATCATAAGATCTCTTAACGAATGGCCCGACAGTTTAATGCGGCATCTGTTCTAAAGATATTTAATTTTTCATTGCTTTCTTTCCTCACTAAGCTATTTTCCCTGTTGGAGCCCCTGAGCTTATAGCATCCTGATTTCCCAACTAGTGTTGTAGTTTAGTAAATAATAATAATAATAATAATAATAATAATAATAATAATAATAATAATAAAATTAATAAATAATAATAATAATAATAATAATAATAATAATAATAATAATAATACACATATGTATTGGTCTGTTGGTCTGTCATTTTCCTTACACATTCTCATCATTCCTCACACAACTGGCAACACTTTGCATACATCTTAAATTCTCACTTAAGTTGGTAGCTACAGTAAATGTTCAGACATTAACAATGGTGAGCAGCTCTACTATCTGAGGAAGCTCCTAAATCAACCTAAGGTCCATGGCATCTCATGTTTTGGGTTGAGAGTTTTGCTTTAGGGTACAATCAACCACATTTGTCGATTTTCTTATAAATTATTTGCACAGAAATATTAATGTTTTATCTAGCATCGATGCTTTAATTAAAGACATTAATCATTGTTCAATTCATAGCACCCTTGTCGAAATGCTTCTCATACAATATTAGGAAAGAAATATTAGTGTTTTATCTAGCTTCGATGCCTTAATAAGACATTAATACTTGTCCAATTAATAGTTTCACTACTGATCCGTTAATAATCTAACGCAAAAGAATTTCAATGCCTTAGCCAGTTCATATGAATAACACAAAGGTTCATCTGCAACGCACTGAATTTCCTTACAATATTTGCAACCTTGTATTTGCACGCATGCTGCAGACTCTTGGATATCAACCCCATTCTTTCCAATGCCTCTTTGGCCTTCATCTATCCAGGTCATTCGAGGTCTTTCGCTCCTTATTTCAGAGTAATTCAACATTTTACACTTTTCACCATCTTACGGTCTAGTCCAAATAACTGACCCACTTATGACACTTGCAATAATTTGCAAGTTGAACTTCATTATACCGCACACGTCTCGAACTGTCCACCTAACCACGCCAGGACTCCACGCTGCTGGGAGAAAGGACGCTGGTGACTGGTGCAATACAATGACTCGGCAGAAAGACCTATAGGCTCCCCCAACTCCTTCTCTCCTTAGCTCACAAGGATGGTGAGATTGCAGCGACCAAAGAAACTTGCACGAGTTTTAGAGGGATTCGAACCCCAGTCTGACATTCACCAATCAGGGACGTTACCACATCGGCGTAGGAGATGATGATCATGATAACTGTGTAAACAGACATATAAGAAGCATCTAATCTAAGTTTTGATTCCTTTTTCCAAAGAGGAATTCTGATATATCATCCTACGGATGCTAATCTCTGTAGGTCTCCCCGGGGGATATGTGGACATATAAAGGATTCTTTTAAGGTATGATGAACTGGGAAAACACTATTCTTAATTAAACTTCTAGGATTCTCTCTCTCTCTCTCTCTCTCTCTCTCTCTCTCTCTCTCTCTCTCTCTCTCTCTCTCTCTCTCTCTCTCTCTCTCTCTCTCTCTCTCAAACGTATGATTGTTCTGCTACGGAATGGTTAAGAAAATACGTCAAAACTATTATTCCCGAGAAAGTGACACTTCGTAAACATCGTTTTTTCAAAAGTACAATTATGTAAAAACTTAAAATCAATTTATGGTAGATATTCATACCATGGTAAAGAAAGTTATTACAAGCGTCAGGAAACGAGCACATCAAAAGATTATTACATAGTTATTCTATTACACAGTTATCCAATCGAGAAAAGGAATAATCCATTATCATCCAGTACCTTGTATCAGCCAGTTAATGTTAGCTTGGAGATAGGCAATTCTTAGAAAGAAAAAGTCGTCATGATATTCATGGTATCCGGATCTCTTGA
>NC_090757.1:595484-600484 GCF_036898095.1 Palaemon carinicauda
AAAGTAAGGTAAAATTACGGTCGCCTGTATTCTACTGAAATACGGCTGAGAACATTATATTTTTACGAACAATTTCCGATTAAAATAACGGTTTTTATCTTTTAGCATCGTAAGTGTTCCTTTGGTTCTAATTTTGGTTATTTTTTTATTTGAAGATATTTTTTACAGTATAATGAACTTGAATGAACAATGTCATATAAGGTTAATTTAATATAATCATTATTACAAAGTTATATGTATGGGTTATGTACAAGAGGTGTCAGTAATGGGACAGCGTAGAACGGCTTGAAAAAAAAAAAAAAAGACAATTCTGGAGTTGGTTCATATTACGAAATATATACAAAATTTCGATACAATGGTATTTTCATCAAGAATGTAGTTTTTCATTTTCGAACTACTGCTATTTTCCTAAATGAAAAAAAAAAAAAAGATGTCGGAACTTCATCACACACACACACACACACACACAAAATTGACAATTTTGTAGCTCATATTATGAAAATAAAAAAATTCAAGTTATAATGGCATTTTCAACAAGAATGGTTTATAATTTTCCGAACTATTACTATTTTCCTAAATAGGGAGAAAAGAAAAAACTTTCGCCATCCTAACGCTCAAGATTATCTTAGAGATGACTTGGAGGAAGGCAGTCGATCCTTAAAGATATGAATTGTGAGTGAAATATTAAGAAATAAATGCATACAATTGTCTTTAAATAAATCTCAGCAGATTAGGTCATGACCATT
Organism: Palaemon carinicauda; assembly: GCF_036898095.1. Lineage (NCBI taxonomy): Eukaryota > Metazoa > Arthropoda > Malacostraca > Decapoda > Palaemonidae > Palaemon > Palaemon carinicauda. The sequence continues at coordinate 596,231 of NC_090757.1, forward strand.
TTCATCATGTATTGCAATAAAAAAAAAATTAGTCACATATATCAGGTAGATGGAGATGGTTTAGGCATGCTCTTCGCACTCCCCAAGAGAGATTAGTTCACAAAATTTTCAACTGGGCTCCACAAGATACAAGAAGAGTTGGAAAACCCAGGCCTACACACCTGAGGACTATAAAATGTGAAGTAGGATATGATGATAGTAGAAGTATTGATTTAAAATCTCAAGATATACACGACTGGCGAAATCTAATCCAGGCCCTTTGATGATGATGATGATGATGAAGATATAGCAAGGGGGATATTTCGGTGAAATCACAATTTATCGGGGATATATTTTGGCGTTCCAAGGACGTTTTTTTTTTTTTTATTAAGGATGCATCCAACATTATGCTAACATGGGGGTCACAGGTTCTACCCCCTCCACCCTTCTCCTACCTCCCCATCCCCATAGCATTTCGAAGACCATAAAAGCAGAGATAAAAATCGCTTAAAATGGTAAATTTGTCATAAATAGCAGACGAATCAAAAGATTTTAATACGATTTTCCTGCAAACACAAAGATCTTGGTAAAAACATAGAAAACTAGAGGGGCACTCAGTAGAGTGCAGACCTCCGCTGCGGCAGCTTATTTCTTCACCTTTTTCTCGACCTGGATCTTGACCTTTGACCTTAACATGCATTAACATTTCAATATTGTTACTATTCCGTAAAATATTTTATTTTTCCTTATTTCCTTATTTCCTTTCCTCACTGGGATATTTTCCCTGTTGGGGCCCCTGGGCTTATAGCATCCTGCTTTTCCAACTAGTGTTGTAGCTTAGCATTTAATAATAATAATAATAATAATAACTGGCGTGGATTTTCATACATTCATATATGAACCAAATTTGAAGCCTCTGTGCAAATGTCTAAACTTATGGCTGATTACGTGTATTGGACATTTTGCTTGACCTTTGACTTTGACCTACCAAAATTGAATTATTTCAACCTTTTTACATAACAGTTAGGCCCTGCAGTTTCATTACTCTACGATTAAAATTCTGGCCAGAATGCTGTTCTCAAACAAACACACACAAATTACAAAACATACATTGAGGGGGCGAAAATCTAACCTCCTTCCAACCTCGTTGGCAGAATTAAAAATCACCACCCGACCCTTTCTAAAACATACTCGAAATTGAAAAACTCAAAAGAGAATTTTCAATCATTTAAATGAATTCTAAATTACTTGAGGGAACTTAAAAAAAAAAAAAATCACCAACCGACGGTTTCTAAAATATAATCGAAATTTGAAAACACAACAGGGAAAAATATCAAACGTGTATATATGAATTTAAAATTTTTAGGAGTTTTCAAACTCGCAAAGGGTTTTTAAGGTTACCATTTATAGTCCTTATGAAAATCCATCGGATTTTCCCCTTCTACTTAGTTGCTTTGAAATAGGCGGAAGTAAGTTTTTGACAGCGATACCTCAGCTTCCCCAATCTTTTTTCCAATCCACAAGACAATCATAAAAGAGTAATTCTCTCTCTCTCTCTCTCTCTCTCTCTCTCTCTCTCAGCAACCACACCCACTTACTGTATGTCCGAATACAATTTTATACTGACGAATCTTTAGAAGCACCGTAGAATACTAGTGCTCTCTCTCTCTCTCTCTCTCTCTCTCTCTCTCTCTCTCCCTCTCTCTCTCTCTCTACATAGGAAATAGGCAAGCATTAGTAGTTTTCATTGCCAAAATCCATGTACAATCACATATCAATATATCAATACATCCGGGTATAAGGTGAAAGACAGTACATTAAGAAATGTAGAAACACATTCAAGATGGCTAACTGTTGCAAAGTAAGTATGAGTCCATAAAAATCATATGGAGTCATTTAATAAAGATTTTACCTATGAACATTTTCCCTCGAAAGCTGAATTTTCGAATACAGGACAAAGACAAAACTCGAAGGTAACTCAGTAGAGTGCAGACCTCCGCTGCGTCAGCTTATTTCTCGATTTCTTGTTCGGTCTTGACCTTGACCTTTGACCCTAAAATGTATTAATTGGCGTGTATTTTCATACACTCAAATACGAATCAAGTTTGCAGTCTCTGACAACGATGTCTCCACTTATGGATGATTACGTGAATTGGACATTTTGCCTGACCGTGACCTTGACCTTCCAAAATTTTATCCTTTGAAGCTTTTTACATAACGGTTAATCCAGGCAAGATCCATTACTCGGCGATTAAAATTGTTGCCTGAAAGCTATTCACAAACACACAAACAAGGGCAAAAACATAACATCCTTCGAACTTCGTTGGCGGAGGTGATAAATTTTCCAGCATAATTCCTCGTAGCACTTCCAGGTAAGCTGTCCTTATCTTACAACGGTTTTGTAATTGTAGCAGGACACACACACACACACACACACAACACAAACACACACACACAGACGGCATACTCTGAATACTCGCATTACGGAGACGTGGAAGCATAAAGCCTAATGAAGGGGGGTTAAGAGGAGAAATGTCTCCGATTCGTGAAAATATTTCAGCAGATTTCGTCCTCTCTCACAGCTACAACTGTAAGCACAAAGGTACCGGATTGCCATTGTACTTCTGATCGAATCTTGAGAGAGAGAGAGAGAGAGAGAGGAGAGAGAGAGAGAGAGAGATGTCTTCGTTTTGAAATTTCGGAGCTAACGTATTTATTTCATTATTATTATTATTATTATTATTATTATTATTATTATTATTATTACTTGCCAAGCTAAAACCCTAGTTGGAAAAAGCAAGATGCTAGAAGCCCAGGGGCTCCAACAGGGAAAATAACGCAGTGAGGAAAGGAAACAAGGAAAATAAATGTTTTAAGAACAGTAATAATACTAAAATAAATATTTCCTATATAAACTATAAAAAATTTGACAAAACAAGAGGAAGCGAAATACGATAGAATAGTGTGCCTGGGTGTACCCCTCAAGCATGAGAACTCTAACCCAAGAGTGTGGAAGACCATGGTACAGAGGCTATGGCACTACCCTAGACTTGAGAACAACAGTTTGATTTCGGAGCGTCCTGCTCCTATAAAAGCTGCTTACCATAGCTAAAGAGTCTCTTCTACCATTACCAAAAGGAAAATGGCCACTGAATGATTAAAGTGCAGTAGTTAACCCCTTGAGAAAAGTGGAATTATTTGTAAATCTCAGTGTTGTCAGGTGTATGAAGACAAGAGAAGAATATGTAAAGAATAGGCCAGACTATTCGGCGTATGTGTAAGCAAAGGGAATATGAACCGTAACCTGGGAGAAGGATCCAATGTAGTACTGTCTGGCCAGTCAAAGGACCCGATAACTCTCGAGCGGTAGTATCTCAACGAGTAGCTTTTAATCATATTTCATGCTTTTGAGAGAGAGAGAGAGAAGAGAGAGAGGAGAGAGAGAGAGAGAGAGAGAGAGAGTCGTCTTCGTTATGAGATTTCAGACAATGTGTGTGTGTGTGTGTGAGAGAGAGAGAGAGAGAGAGAGAGAGAGTCGTCTTCGTTATGAGATTTCAGACAATGTGAGAGAGAGAGAGAGAGAGAGAGAGAGAGAGAGAGAGAATTATAAATTTTCAGAAAGATGAATCTGATTAATCTATTACTTTGAACACTTTTTGACATCAGAATTTCATACTTTTTGATAAAAGTGGAGAGAGAGAGAGAGAGAGAGAGAGAGAGAGAGAGAGAGAGAGAATTATAAATTTTCAGAAAGATGAATCTGATTAATCTATTACTTTGAACACTTTTTGACATCAGAATTTCATACTTTTTGATAAAAGTGGAGAGAGAGAGAGAGAGAGAGAGAGAGAGAGAGAGAGAGAGAGAGAGAGAAGAGAGAGAAAGAGAGAGAGAGAGAGAGAGAGAGAATTATAAAATTTCAGAAAGATGAATCTGATTAATCTATTCCTTTGAACCCTTTTTGACATCAGAATTTCATACTTTTTGATAAAAGTGGAGAGAGAGAGAGAGAGAGAGAGAGAGAGAGAGAGAGAGAGAGAGTCTTTTATCCATAAAAGAATGTTCTTGCTTTGAATGTATTAAGCACCAGAAATGTAAATTACAATACGAGGCCTTCATCTGACAGACTCCATCAAGAAAGAATAAATTTATAAAGTTAAAGAAGAAATCGTGTTATTTGCCGTAGTGCCAAATGAACTATTGTACCAGACAAGTCATATTCTTCCTCATTTTCCAAGTTAATTATTTAGTTGGGAATACCGCCACAGGTTAGAT